>NW_018020921.1:47583-51912 GCF_002006095.1 Pseudomyrmex gracilis | reverse complement strand
GTTCAAGTTTTTATTTATGATGCTGCTATTGCTACACTCCACAGATAATATCCGGGCCTGTAATCAGTCGTTTCATTGATTTAAAATTTTCCGTGAGTCTTAGAAATATCCGTGTTTGTAATCAAAGACATACAGTGGCTGCTATTTTTGGATCCACAGATTCCATCTGTGGAGTGTGGCAATAAACACATCTTTTTATTTAACACAGCTTCTACATTTCACTTCACTAATACAGTATACACATACTCACACGCTATCGAATAGTCGAATTGTGATAAGTGTACATGTAATGACGATAAAGATTGTAATAACTTTTTAATAATAATTTTCATCAAATCGGTCCAGATTGTTATAGCTTATTAAAAAAAGTTTGAAATTTTCGAATTAAAAACGTGTGTACAGGACAACGTCTGTCGGGTCCGCTAGTATATATATATATATATATATATATATGTAACATGTATACTACGACAGTTTCTTCATTTTTGTAATAAATTTCAAAACACAAAACTCAATTCAGTTTTGCTGCGAAGCGGTCTAATATCTTTGATTCATGCGGGGTTTACCAAAACATTTAATATGTAGAGAGAAAGAAAGAGAAAGAGAGAGAGAGAGAGAGAGAGAGAGAGGAGGAAGCGTAGAAAGTAGTAAATATAAAATCGCTTCTATTAAATTTAAAAAAAAAGCACTAAGAATGAAAAATAATTTTATTAGACGCACAGAAATAAGATTTATTTAAAATTTATTAAAAATCGTATATTTGTTTGAAACACATTAGCTGAGTTTGTTCACATATATTTCCACGAAGTAGTTTTGTCTATGTGTGTTTTACATATGAATGTGTGTTTTACATATTGTTACTGAAAATCTTTGGCTATTGGAGATCTAGAATTTTATTTACGCGACGATATACTTATCGCGTAAAACTAACAGACTGAAATCTCTTACGTGCCGATAAAAGTATATATTGTACTAAGATTGTAATCGTTAAATGAACGAACGTTAAATGAACGAAGTATATAAACGAGGAGTGAAACGAAATATATAAACTCTTATAATCATTTGTCAAATGTCCAAATATATCTTTTTTCTTGCTACGCACACAAACGTCATTCGGAATCTTAAAGATTCGCAGAATCAAAATGCACATTTTACACGTTATCAAATAGTTTGATATAATTTTTTGTCGGCATTATTTTATATCGTTATTATTATAATTGTTTGTAAATTGTTTGTAAATCTCGCAGTTTTTATTAAAATATCACCCATTTCGTGCGCGCAAGATACTTTTTTTTTTTTATTTTTTGAAGAAAGTATTACTAATGTGTGTAGTTTACAATAAAGAAGATGATACGATCAATACAAAGTATATTATGTATGCGCGTGTGTGTGTACGTTTACTGATGAATGAACAGTTACGAATTAATTAATATACACATTAAGTCTATCAGTCGGCACGTTTTTTGTACGCTAAAACATTCCGTATATCTTTACGATTAGAAGACGTTAAATTAGATTTCAAGATTATCTAATTGAGTTATAATTAGTCGTACGCGCGTTGTGAGAAGAAGTATCTATTTTTTTTTTTCTGTTTATTTCTAAACATCCTACGACGATTGATACAGAGAAGACTTTGATAAAAAAGATGTTACAAAAGTGTTAAAAACTATCATCGTGCAGACAATTCTGAACGCATAGAAATTGATCTCGTTGTCTCCGTGTGTATGTGTGTCTCGATTTAGAACTAATTAATTAGTTCTCGGGGAATAATCGGCGCGAAATCGACTGTTTTTGTAACAATTACGTTCTAATAATATATGCCATTGAGAATTATCTGCACTTACAATTAGTATTATGTATAGATTGCATATATATTTAATGTATATAATTAATGGTCTTTAAGGTTTGAGTATTTTTTTTTTCTCTTTTTTTCCTCGGTTTTGTTTCTTGTTTGATCGACCAATCCGAGATTGTCGCGCATCGCGAGCGATGCGCGTACATCACTGTTCGAACACACTACTTAAGAAGGAAGTTCGAAAAGACAAATGTCACAAGTATACAGATCTTACATAAATCGTCAACTGGGAACGAATGAACAGGTATAAGTATATAAAAAAATTAAAAAAAAAAATCAGTAGACTACAAAGAGAGTCTTGGAATAAGATAGGCGATTTCGCGATATGTGAGATATGTGTTGTTCTCAATAACACGAGTTGTTTCTGGCAGAGCGTGTTGGTCCTGCGAGTATACACATAATCAAGATTCGCATATTATTTTCCTACGTATGTTCTTATATAATATAATATATCCCGATTATCCCAACTCGATCTATCGATAGAGTCCAATCAGATCCTGGCACGAGCACGGATGCATCATCTGCTGCTGGAGACCGGAGTTACGGGGAACTCTCTGTGTCGGCAAACCGGACAATCCGCGCACGTACATGTAGGACACCGGGCTGCGCAGGATTCTCTTCGGGCTCTTCTTCGCGTGCTTCTTTTCCTTGCTGTTATCCCATTTGTGCGAGGCGATTTTCAGACTCTGGAACGCCCGTCGCAGGGTCTCCGCGGTCGAGGTCCTCTTCAGGGAGTCGCTGTCGCTGCTGCTGTGCACGTCCGACGGGCTGGACGAGTACGACGAGGGCGAGACGCCGCCGCGGGGTAAACCCCGGACGTCCTCGGGCAAGCTCCAGGTGCGCTCCGACGATCTCTGCGCGCTGCTGCTCAACCGCTCCTGCGATCGCGTCGGTCGTCCGCGCAACTGCTCCAGGTAGCAGAATGTTCTCGGAGATCTGGAACGGGACAGCCGTTCGCCACTACCTCGGCGCGACAAACGCTCGCCGCTGCCGGTACTGCCGCCGCTGCTGCAACCGCTGTCGGTGCTGCACTCGTCGTCGCCGATCTCGCCCACGGGCGTTCGGCCGCGCTGATGATGATGATGATGCTGACTATGATGATGATGATGATGATGCCGATGGTGATGCTGGCGATGTTCGCTTATGTCGGTCAGCTGCGTGAAGTCCTCCGTGTCGCTCGACATCTCTCACTTGATCACTCAAAAGCTCGCGCTAAGTGTTTTACTGAATAAATTCAGTAAGAAATTCAATAGGAATTGCACTTTCCAAGAGAGAACAACGCCGACTTTATCGCTTATCTGTCGTATATTTATAATAAATATACCGCGCTGTTGTAATTCTATAAATTGAACTACTGAAAATTCTTCGTTGCTTCAAATGTTTATCTCTGTATTCGCGCGTGAATGAAGAGTGCAACGATATCCCTCTTCTTGAATCCCTCTGTTATGACGGATTGCAGACCCGATACTTTCGGAGTATTTCAACACTCGCGCGTATTGTTGGTTATTATTTATCTTATAATTTTTGACCGTTTGATCGAATCGAACAGGTAAATCGCGCTCCTCTTTGTCGTGCCTCTCAGAAACGACGGTGCGAGCGTCTCGGTTTTACGAAATCAAACTGAGTCCGGTACGCTCGACGCGCGGTCTTTTATACCCTCGCGGGTGAATGCGGAAATGCGCGCATGCTCCGCTATCTCCACGTGAGAATACGTGTGCCGAAGGGATGCTGTGAAGGGGGTTGCTTGAACGCGAAACAGTTGCAGGCAATTTACGACAATTGAAACGCGGCCACGCTAGAACGACTGCTTTTCGATTCGAAGAATCTGCGATTTCTGAGAAAAGCCATGAACGTGATTTGACATAAAATGCGTTTTATCTCTGTAACGATGATGGTTAAACGTGTAACTCTCGACGAGATTGATAATTTATTTCAGAACAATAAATGGCGTATTTTGCTTCCGATTTGATCTTGAAACATTGTGTTTATTTTTCAATTCAGAATTGAAAATTTTCTCTAAAAAGTTACAAAACTGGACACATCTTAATTATTGCAAATATATTTAAAGAGTTTAAAACAAGATAAGAGATATATTTTGTGTCATTCATAAAAATTATTGATCGATTCTTTTCTAATAACGTTATCGGATATTTGCTGCGATTGCATTGCATTAAACATGATAACACATACGCATGTATTACGTACGACACATAAGTTATGTGTTGTTCGTGGTTTGTGCACTTGTTAATATTTTATCGTGAAAATTCTGATTATATATGCGTCGGATGTACTTCAGATAACAATCAGATAACGGCGTTCTCCTAACCGATATCCACACGGAGAAAACTGTTATGGTTGCTAGAATCACATTATCTATGGTTAGAACAGCAATTGATATGAGTTCAAGTTAAATAGATATTACATCAAAAGTTGCTGTTGACATAAGCTCATTTATACAGTTCGCACAGCCATAT
>NW_018020921.1:17629-46468 GCF_002006095.1 Pseudomyrmex gracilis | reverse complement strand
TTTTTTGCCATTTTTATAAATAATTAAAAAACACAGTTTAGCAACCGAAGAATACAACGGCGATTTGTATACAAACATATTTGCGCTTACAAAAAGCGCTACGCGTAGCAATACTGTCCAGCAGAAGTAACGCAGCAATTGCAACTGCTACATGAAGCCGCTACGTAGCGCTACGTAGCGCTAGCTTCGGCTAAACACACCCATAGTGTACGCATGGGCGAAAAATAACATTACTATTTTGTTGGGGCAACTATATTTCCTGAAGTGATATCCATAGTGTTTTCTCCGTGCAAGAATACATCGATATCCAAGAATACAGTTATGTGAGCTTAATTAGCTGAAATCTCAATGACAAAGTTACTATTTTCATCGAACTGTGATTATGTATATAATTATAGTTCGATCTATAATTAAACACGTGGAGAGAATCAGGACGATCGGAGTGATTTTAATGTTACCTGAATAAGGGACAATAATTTATATAATCGTAATACACACGAGGGATAATATAATAATAGCTGATGTTCGTCAATTCGTTAGGTCTAAATTGCCGGTAATTGATTAACGTTCCGATGCTGAAGAAATGTAATTCACGTGGACAGAAACGTGTGTATAAGCACATACATAACGCGATTACAAACTGATATTTCCTATTCTTACACCGTCGCATTTACTACACAGTCGATAACATGAAATAATGACCTGGTTATTTCTGTCGCGTTAGGTGTCTATTCGTTTCGTTAACAATAAGCGATAAAAGTTTTAAAAAGTTATAGATAAAATCACGTGCAATATAAGAACACAAAGTAGGAACAGAAAAGAATTTAGTCTTATTTTCAATACTTCCGTATTTGAGATTAAGATATGGTTCTCAATAACCGAACAAGTCTTATCGGCCGGACATTTATTAGAGTAGTAATAATTATAACCAAGTATTTATAATATGTAAAGTAAGAAACTCTCTCTCTCTCTATATATAGATATGTAACTAAATAATTTATTAAATATGTAAATATTAAGTATATTGTTTTAAATATTTCTAAGATATGTTTTTAAATATTAGAGAGAGAGAGAGAGAGTTTCTTACTTTACATATTATAAATACTTGGTTATAATTATTACTACTCTAATAAATGTCCGGCCGGTAAGACTTGTTCGGTTATTGGGAACCATACCTTAATCTCAAATACGGAAGTATTGCAAATAAGACTAAATTCTTTTATTTACTTAATAAATGTCCGGTCATTGAGATACTTTATAGGAATAAATTTTTAAATTTACTGCTGTTATACAATAAAATCGCACGCTTTATAAAGCTATACGTAAAAGCTGTACAAGGAAGTTGCAATTTATACAAAAAACATGCAAACACAACGTGACTGCACTTTACAGATTTTAATTCTCTGTTCTCTCTCTCTCTCTCTCTCTCTCTCTCTCTCTCTCTCTCTTCCTTTTTTTCTCTTTCTCTTTCAATTTTTTCTTTCAGATAAACTCTCCATCTTTTGCATCAAAGTATTGTTAACGATCAAGTGCCGCAAAAACTGAATTCATAAAAAAACGATCGATTTATATAAGACATTGATTAAATATATTTTTACCACGTACTTCCGCAACTAAGAAACAAGCATTCTGTCTATTATCTTAAAATAACTTCCTAATTTGGAACGTATGAACAATATATTTATCAATCATTCGACAGATCAAATAAAAAAAAATAAAGGATATTACAGCACACCTATATAATCTCAATTTTCTTTGATTATGCGAAACAGGAAATAAACGCAGAGAGAGAGAGAGAGAGAGAGAGAGAGAGAGAGAGAGAGAGAGAAAGAGAAAGAGAGAGAGATTAACAATTGCGCGCGCGTTGTAATCCGATTGCGTATGTTAGTGTCCATCTCTCGCATATACATTTCTCCCGCAACCTCGCGCAAGTGATGCTCGCATTCACGTAACAAAGCCCAATATTATTTGTCAGCGTATTGCGTAACAGAGAGACATACACAGAGTGCAATGGCAAAAACGCTGGTTACATAACGCCGTTATTGCACAATGCACTTAAATGCGCAAATAGGTTCGTCTGTAGTCTCTTCACAAAGCTTAACAGTATTCGACCGCGACAAGATCTACGAAATTTGAAAAGAGAACAGATTCTTCTCAGACGTCAGAATCACAATTGGTAAATGTTTACAATAAGGGAGACCCCTCCGATCGGCTTCTCGTTTTGATACATTGTAAATATGACCTTCCTGAGTACGTTTCCAAAAGTTTTATCCGTCGCTCATTGTTTATAAAAAAGTTATGAACAAAAAAAGTTTCATCAATAAACTATCGTTTTTCGACACCGTGTACATTTCAGAAGGAAATGAGTAATGTTTATGTTGCCAACAATGTGTGTATATGTAGCATACGCCGAAAGTTTCTGTTTTGTTTTGATTTCTTTGTTCGTAATCGCCTTTTCGCTCAATGTGTAATTTTGATACTAGAATTGATGTCTTTTTCGACATAATGAGTGCAATGTATCTACTACATTAAATGTGAAATGTATTTATGTAAAAATATGTGTATTTTACACAAATATATTTATGGGTTAAATCGCTATACGATTTGTTTTTATTTCTTCGTTGTAAAGCGTGTAGGCAGGGGGGGGCTGCGCCCCCCTGCAGGTGAAGGGGCTTCGCGCAGCCTTCCCTGCCTACACGCTTACAACACAAACAAAATGTACACGGTTTTGGAATATAACAGTTTATTGACGCAACTTCTTTTGTTTATAATTTTTTAACGAACAACGAGCAACGGCTAAAAGTTGCAGATTGTTGTTCAGGGAGGTGTTCTTGACAACATATGTCAAGGTCATTGACCTCCGAGGGTGCTCCGTTTTTCTGAATATTTATTTATTAGTTTTTAACTATAATACTTAAATTCTAACTTTACGCGTATAAATACCTTGTTATAATTATTTCTTTAATAAATGTTCGAGCACATCAGAACCGGAGTTATTATTTCAAACTCGGTCAGTATCTGTGTTGTACATTTATTTCGAAAAAAACATCTGAATTTATATTTAACCAGTTATGTGTGTTTATATATATCTACTATACTTTAATATAAATTCATATAATCCAGAGTGTGTTGTACGCCTTGACAATGAGTGTTACGCCATACAAGACAGAGACAAGAGGATGTGGTAATTCGCACGCAACCACTCTCTCTCTCTCTCTCTGTTACGTGTTTTTGCGTTTTATATTCGGTGCTTTACTTTCATTTATTGGGACTTGACTTTTGAGTATGTCAACTAAAGTCAGTAGCAGCTCCGTGTGGACAAATGATGAAAAGTACTTATTCAGCGTGAACTCACAGTGGAAAGAGAGTTAGTCGAAAAATCGATTCGAGTAACTGTTACACACGAGCGACGCAAATCTAATAAAAGAAACAAACGATATATGTTTACATCACTTTGATATGATTAGATTCTCGATATAGATTTTGTGCGTTTGACGTATTAACGTACAATTACACGTAATGTAATTAATAAATTGTGAGGTAAATGTTTACAATAGAGGAGACCCCTCCGATCGGCTTCTCGTTTTGATACATTGTAAATATAACCTTCCTGAGTTCGTTTCTAAAACTTTTATCCGTCGCTCATTGTTTATAAAAAAGTTATGAACAAAAAAAGTTTGATGACTAAACTATCGTTTTTCGGCACCGTGTACATTTTTTGTGTGTTGTAAACATGTAGGCAGGGGGGGGCTGCGCCCCCCCGCAGGTGGGAAAAATAGGAAACGACTTTCGAGTAAATGTCGCTTCATGATAACATATACGTGATTTGTAGCGACACTTAATCAGAAGTCGTTTTCTATTTTTTCCCAAGGAAGGAGCAGAGAGGAGGGGCGAAGCCGTTTCTTTTATTAGATTTGCGTCGCTCGTGTGTAACAGTTACTCGAATCGATTTTTCGACTAACTCTCTTTCCACTGTGAGTTCACGCTGAATAAGTACTTTTCATCATTTGTCCACACGGAGCTGCTACTGACTTTAGTTGACATACTCAAAAGTCAAGTCCCAATAAATGAAAGTAAAGCACCGAATATAAAACGCAAAAACACGTAACAGAGAGAGAGAGAGAGAGTGGTTGCGTGCGAATTACCACATCCTCTTGTCTCTGTCTTGTATGGCGTAACACTCATTGTCAAGGCGTACAACACACTCTGGATTATATGAATTTATATTAAAGTATAGTAGATATATATAAACACACATAACTGGTTAAATATAAATTCAGATGTTTTTTTCGAAATAAATGTACAACACAGATACTGACCGAGTTTGAAATAATAACTCCGGTTCTGATGTGCTCGAACATTTATTAAAGAAATAATTATAACAAGGTATTTATACGCGTAAAGTTAGAATTTAAGTATTATAGTTAAAAACTAATAAATAAATATTCAGAAAAACGGAGCACCCTCGGAGGTCAATGACCTTGACATATGTTGTCAAGGACACCTCCCTGAACAACAATCTGCAACTTTTAGCCGTTGCTCGTTGTTCGTTAAAAAATTATAAACAAAAGAAGTTGCGTCAATAAACTGTTATATTCCAAAACCGTGTACATTTTGTTTGTGTTGTAAGCGTGTAAGCAAAAGGGGGCTGCGCCCCCGCAGGGAGAGGGGCTTTGCCCCTCCTCCCTGCTCCCCCTTCACGAAAAAATGAAGAATTCAATCAAGTGTCGCTTCATATCATAATTGTTTACTTGACATAAAGTGGATTATTACTTCGCATATCTCGCCAAATTCTTTCGATGTTTTGCGTGTGACAATTAGTATGAGAATCTACGAAATTTTCTTTGTGATTTACTGTATGGTGAGTGTAACCGTGCATATTGATTGAGTAAACAATTATGAGATATAAAGCGACACTTGATTGAATTCTTCATTTTTTCTCGAGGAGCGAGCAGAGGGGAGAGGCAAAGCCCCTCCCCCTGCGGGGGGGCGCAGCCTCCCCTGCCTACACGCTTACAACACAAACAAAACGTACACAGTGTCGGAAAATAAGAGTTCATTTATGATATTTCCTTTGTTTATAATTTTTTAACAACAAGCGACGGCTAAAAGTTGCAGATTGTTCAGGGAGGTGTCCTTGACAACATATGTCAAGATCATTGATCTCCGAAGGTGCTCCATTTTTCTGAATATTTACCAAACTAATACTTAAAAACATGTCTAAAATTGCTACTCAAATTGAGAATTCTTACGTTTATAACCATTCACATATCTAATAATTATTTCTTTAATAAATGTTCGGAACATTTATGTTAGCGAGCACAAAAAGTAAATAGCTCGTTTACTAAATCGTAAGTAGATTGTAAGGTATGATTGGACAAGAAAAAATACGTACACACAAAGATTGCTTTTAAGCGATTTTATTGATTTCGAGTTGTATGGATGTGATGAGATTGTTTGAGTACATGAAAAGACAGGGTTGGAAGAGAATTAAACAGCACACACACTGTGGGAGACGGGAATGTTTTCCTGTGATCGATGGTCGGGAGAGATTTCGCTAAGGGCGTGCAGTCGATTGTCTTATCAATTTGAGGAGTATACATTATCCGTATAGAAATCAGTCCTTGATCCCCGATTGGCCTGGTCCTTCTTTTCTCGCCGATTTAAACCACATAGGTCGCATAGCTCTTGTAAGCGTACGGTAGAGCGGAGATAGCGGGTGCGGAGTACGCGCTGTAAGACGGAAGATTGTACGCGCTATAAGCCAACGGTGCGGTAAATATCGGTGGCGCGCTGTAGGATGTGACAAGGGGGGCGCCGATAATCGCGCCGGGTTTCGGTTCGGGCGCGGGTGCGGCCGCGGCGAACGCAAGAACAGCGAACAGGCAGATCTGCAACGAAAAGTTACACATTTTAATCTTTAATATAACAGATATTGTCTACATTTTTTGCACTAAGTACTATATACGACTATGCACATGTGAATATGAATTGTTTTTATAAAACATAAAATATAATAAATAAATTATATAAAATATACTAAATAATTGAAAATAATTTTATTTAGTAGAAGATGAAATAAACTATGAAATATGATGATAAATAATTAATTTGATTTAGTAGATAATGAAATCTTTTTGTATCTCACTTCGAAGAGTTATTTTTATTCAAGTTACTTCATCATGTATGTTTCAAGTTTTAATATACACATACACACACACACACACACACATTTTAAGTTTTCAGATTTTTAAATCTCCACAGAGTTGCATTGTAATTAATGTTTCTTTTTGTGACTCTATTTACAATTAGAAAAAAATACAAATTATATCTTTGTCACGGCATACAACATCATTTTGCGATATACGTTCTTTTATTTCTAAAAAAAACTCTAATCTCAACAACTCGAAAACAATTCGAAATTTTATTTATTCCCCACGACAAAAAATTTTTATAAAAAGACAAAACAAACAGTAGATTAGCTCAAAGTATTTGTGCGCCCGTTTTACTTTTACGAGCGCATAAATATGCAATATCTTTGCAAATAATGCAAAAAATCGGAATATCAGTTGATCTGAGAAAGACGGACATAACTTCGTCTGTATTTCAGTATCTTAATTAACTTACCAGCTTGAACATCTTGAATCTCGTGGTTGTCTGGCTTGAAGTCAGTACGATAATACACCAAAACACGATGTAGTCGCGTCTTATATAGGAGACTGCCACCCGGTCTCCTGCCGGATATCGGATCTCCTTATTTTCTTCTCCCCTTCCCTCCGCTTCCCTTTTTGCACCTTCTTAGCGCACCTTCAACGAGGGCGTTGCCTTGTCTCGCGCGGAAAACGAACGCTGTTCGTATGATTTCTTCTTTTTTCCGTCTCCCTCTTCTTCGTACGGCCACCAACCGGTGCAGTTTTGTTTGTCGACCGCGCATCAAATGGGATAGAGAAGGCCATGATGATCCCTCAAGGTCACTTGCGGTAACCAGGCGTGGTCGGACTACTCTTCTTTTCTGCTTCGAATGTACCAACAACGGAAATATGCGCAAGCAAAAGCTTTACCATAAGTTATTCTCTCTCTTGATACATATAATGTGTCGCAAAACAAAAACGCGTAAAAAATCGAGTTTATACACACACTTGATTATTTATGGTATTATTTGTAGATGACCATTGAACACCTTAAAGAACATCTTTGACGTTATTTTGTGACATAATTAAAAGTTCATAAATGAACTACTTTGATCTACGCTCTATTATATCTACGCATATGTGTGCACGTAGATTCGATTATTACGAAGAAACATTTGAAAAACTCTAAAGTTTCAACGAATGTCGTTCTTTGCCGAGAAAAACGTTCATTCACCTGTGAACTTCAATTTTATTGAATCGCAGTTGCATCGAGATGATCGGAGCTATTCGAAGCGACTTTTACCCTTAAACTTTGAATGGCGCAATAAAAGAAGTTACTTTTTTACGAAGCTGGTACTCACGTGATTTTTAAGTATTCATTAAAAAAAAAGTATTTGAATTGTATCGCAAAGAACATATAAAAGGCAAATATTCAATTTTGTGAGCGTCGAGTTTTCTAAAGCAGAAATAAAAGCCAATATAACATACAAACCACTGTGCCCACCCTCGTTCACGTGTTTCATTTACTGACAAAAGTCAAAGGTGGATGTTAAAAGATATTTTAACTAATATCGAGTCGTATGAAAAGAAAAGATCGACATTTCACTCCTGAGAGAAACTTTTTCGTTTCTGTCTTTTGTTTCTTTAAACAATATTCATTTAAATAATTTTTTTCTATATATATGTACATACTAGAATGTATTTGCGAATTGCCAAAATGAGACGAAAAAGCTCAATTGCGCTTCGCAAAGTAACATTAGGATCTTGTCTCGGGCCAAGTTTATGCGCAAAAAAGTCGCGTGCGGTAGCAAGGCAGGTAACAACATTGCGTACGCGAACAGGGGAGAGATGAGAGATAAAATATTATGAAAGTGACAAGGCGACGTTATAATGTTCGATACAGAGCAGCGTTCGGTCGTCACCGATGCGATACGCTGTCGTGTCTTATTAATGTCGTGTGCAAGAGACACGCACAATCATCGATTATATCTTAAAATTCATAAACAGACTCAATTAAAGAGAGAAAGAAGATAACAAAAACATGGGTATTTAGGGTATTTGTTATTTGAGATACAGTAAACTTTAGTCACGCTTATTGACTCGGTGTTCAACAACACGAGTAACAGTATCTTCGCGGTGTAACGATTCGAACCGATCTCAAATGGACGAGTGTGGTGCCCTCGTCAAGGAGAATATACTGCGCACGGACACAAACCCGACGAACTTGATCTTGAAAAAAAATAGGAGACAGGCTTAACCTTGAGATTCTTTCGGTTGAAATCCGGTTGATTGAAAGAGACCAAAACGAAAAAGTAAGACAAAATCGGCGGCGCTAAAACAAAGAAGAGAGAGAGAAAAGGACTTCCAACTGTATATATATTGGGAAAATTATACAAGCGGATGCCGCGCAAGGTCGGATAATCTCAAATGGAGGAGATTTGCTCTCACCTTGTGCGTTCGTTTTTGTTCCTTGATTTAGCTGTGACGTTAATGCCTGAGGCGAATTTCTTCGGCAAATTAAATTTATATCAGATGTGTTTATTTTTCTTTACTTTAATTTTTCAAAGCAAGAGAAATATAATGTAAGCAACTATATGTTCAATTATCTTCGGTAAAGGTTGTTTAAAGAAAAATACGAATTAACGTAATAAAACACATAAACATTATTGTTTATTATATTGCGAACAAAATGTAGCAATATATTCCTTGGCATATTTTATATGAGATTAATTCTAAATCAATTATTATTATTCTCTTATATAGACTTGTGTTTAATCGAGTATATGAGAAAAAAACTTATCTGTCATATGACAATGTAAATCTTAAATAATAATCGTACAAATACATCGTAATCTATAGAAGGAGGCAGGGTATTAAAGAAAGAGCGACGTAGAATTCAGATAGAAAAGTCGAATTTTATTGGAGCTAAATATTGCACAAACTTAACAATTCCCAATAAGATGTCATTGCTAGAGTTCAATCGTAAGAAACGCATTTTATCAAATCGGCATCAATTTGTCTATGGAAATTCCTTCCCTCCACGGTTGTTAGATACGGTGTCCGGTTCGGGTAAAAATGCCGACGACTCACAGCAGGATCGGTGCGGCATAGGCGGAATATGCGGCAGGTGCTACGGCGTGAGTGCCGTAACCCAGCAGAGGAGCTGAGTAAGCGATGGGGGCTGCTGCGAACGGAGCCGCAGCGAGAGGAGCAGCCGCCAACGGAGCCGCAGCGAGCGTGTTGTAATTTCTCGCTATCACTTGACTGCTACTGGCCGTTACGATCGGCGCCGGTACCGCAGCATACGCTGCGGCGGGTGCCGCTAATATGGCTCCCGGCTTGGGTGCAGGCGCAGCGCAAACGGCGCCCAAGACAACAGCGAGGATGCACTAGAAGAAGAAATAAATCGAATATTATTTGAACATTAATTTAGCAAAGATTTTGCAACGCGACGATTTGATGAAGAACACATGCAGATTATTTTTGTGATGTTTATTAGAATTTATTTCAATCAATCTTGCGCGTCTATATTTAAATTGATCAGAAAAAATGTTTTTTAAGATAGAAATAACGCAATGGCAGTACGCATACATGCAATACTTATTCTAATATTGTAACAAAGATAAAAATTATTGCGTTACTACAAGAGAGTAGAAGACGATTTTCTACGTCGTTCTTACGCACTCACCAGCTTGAACATGTTGCGAAGTTTAACGTTGAGAATGCTACTCGAAGCAAAGGAAGAGTTTGAGGAATCTGATCTTCATACCGAAAAGCAAAAGCTTTTATACCGCTTTGTCCGACCCCCTACTGGACGCTTCATCAAGGTCGTCGTCGATGCTTCAACCTCCTGGTTTCGCGAGCCGCATCGTGTCGATACATGAATTGCCGCTTCTTTCTCTCTTTCTTGGCACGACTCTCTCGAGGCGGCCACGACGAGCATTGTTAAGTGGCTTTCTTTTCGAAGTCAACTTTGCTGTCGTCGATTTGCAACAATTCGGTGACTGGATTTGAAACTAGTCGCGACGTGTTACCTTCGCTTGTGATATTCAACCGAACGATGTTTGAAAAAGAATGTTACACCTTTGTCACATCTCAAGGTTCGCGTAATTTCTTCCGCCTTGCGATTGAAATTTTCCAACTGATAACTTATCGAATGCGGAAACACAAAACTGTCACATAACTATATTTTTATATATAAAAATATATATAATTACATTTTAATAAAATTATATATTATATTTTTTTTAAATATAATTACAGTCTCATATAATTAATATATTTTTATATATTAAATATTTTTTATTATAATATATTATATATTTTTTTCAATCTATATGTTTTGTGTTATTTTGCGAAACAATCCGGAGAATCGCCAATTTACGTGTTCAGTGTTATATCTTAAAACAAAAAGATTCACACGATCCACTTTGAAGATTCACGAATCCACAGATGAAACAAAACGAAATGTTCACGAATCCAAGGATTCATAGATAGGAAGAGAGGGGAGAAAGGACTATGCGCTAAGATTGCTAATTCGGTCTAATGCATGAATAGAGTTACTCGCGCGCTAATTGTTAACCATCGGCCGTATGACGCCAGACGCGTTCCACGTGATCATTTTCCCCGTGGCGCAACATACATTGTATTCAACTACGTATCTCTAGACAGAGAGAGAGAGAGATTACGTAACCCCCGGTTATCAAGTTCGTTTACATAATTCCATTTGGGCGGTTATCTCGAACGCACGGCGCGTGGGATACCCTGTTTTCTCGTGAACCATTTCTTGAATTGTTCAATCAAGGTCGCTGTCGAATATTGAGAAATTAGATTTGTTCCTTTGTTGTTTGTCTGATCAACGTTACATTTTGTTAAAATAAAGTGTGATTTGTGTTCAACAACTCTGCAAGAATACATTAAACAAGTGTACGGTCACAGGTCGTATTGCACGTCATTTTACGAGAAATGATATTATGAATATTTCATATTTTACGAAAGATTCACACACGCAATTGTAGAATCGCATTGTCGCAAGTCCTAATCGTAATTTTAGCGTGACATTCTGGGTCGTAGTGTCCTTGTAGGTACTCTTGCATGACGATTTTGCGCAATGTAGCTTCTTCGGCAAGTGGATCACGTACTTTAAGAAAGTGCGTCGAATTATATGGCCAATTGAAGTGACCAAAATGAAAGCGAACGTCACGAACGTCATGACAGGATCGAGTTCCTTCTTCTTGCGGCAATAGATACACCGTTGAGATAAAAACAAAAAAAAATATTAAAAAAAAAAGATACGTGCGTATACCCGGAGCCTTCAACTTGATTACCTTAGCGAGCGGTGGGGCAAACGCAAATCTCGTTTCACTGTATATATCGCAATTTTACAACCTTGAAAGGTACACCTTGAAAAATATATCCTGCTTCTGATCGTCGTCGCCAGGACTTGTTTTTGCCGTGTCGTCGTCGTCACTGTCGTGGCGGTTATTTGCATAAAGTGTTTCTGTTCGAAAGCACGACTAGAACACTGATCCCGAGCGTGGATATTACCGGCCCTTCCATATCTCCACGTAAAGAAACGCGTGCCGAAGGTAATGAGCAAACACATATCTCTCCAAAAACATAATGTAAATTTATTATAATGTAGATATATGAAAAAAATATGCTTGCCCATTACCTTCGACGCGTTTTTCTTTGTGAGGAGATTTAAAGGAGAATAGTTCCGGGATCAAGTAATTTTTTTATTTGTGCTCGCGAACGGACACCTCGCGCAAATAATCGCCACGAGGACGACGACGTAGGTGGTTTGAACACTGAAGACAAGCGCAATGATGGTAACGCGATTGCATCAAGTGATTAATGCCGCAATTCCAAACAAAATCGCAAGACTCATATAAATTGCGATTCTAAATAAGATCTTACGATGTTGTTTTTTAAAATTACTACATTAACAACCAAATTCGAGAGAAAATTTCGATTCATTTGCGATTTCGATGTAAAGGGACATTGAAAGAAAGAGAGAAAGTGGTGTTAATCCAGCCGCGTTTTGCGCCGGGTGGCGCGAAGACTGGAGTGCGGACAAAAATTCGGCACAATCGAGCAAACAAAGATTGCCGGTTAAGTTATTCCGGATATGTTCCCGCCGATTGTACAACACCTTGTCGTGTTCACGATGGGTGGGGAAGAGTCTCTATACTTGTAAGGGAAGGCGCGATATATATAAAAGACTTCGAAATAAAACGCATCGCAGAGATTTCGCAGCGAGAGATCAACGCGTAGGTAACATCTAAACTCCACGAAAGCAAAATGATGACCAAAATCCTGGTGAGTTCTTCCGAAAACACATTTAATATCTCTGCGCATTTTTACAAACACAGTTATTGAAAAATTATATGAAATTTGTAATATATTTAATTTACTATGATATAATTAATATATAAATATATTGATATAATAATATTGATTGCTAATAATACACTTTTTGTACAAAATATATTTATATCTGGAGAGAAAAATAATAATTAATAATTAATAATTAAGCATTAATTGTTAATTAGTAATTTCTATAGACAAAATGTTTCTTCATAATTAAAGATTGTTTTAAAAATTTGTGCACCAAATCACGTTCAACAATTGTAAAATACTTGTTACAAAAGGTTTTGATCGGCGCCTTCGCGGCCATCTGTTCCGCCGGGGTGGTCCCAGCGATTCCGGCAGCATTGCCTGCGGCTCTGACAGTTGGAACTTACGCCACAAGTTACAACGCGCACGCCATCAATCACGCCATAGCCGCCCCGTATGTGGCAGCCGCGCCAGCGGCAATCGCAGTTGCACCTGCAGCTTATGCAGCGGCACCGGCGGCACCACTGGCTTATTCCGCTCTGGCGACACCATTCTCCGCTCCGATCATTGCCGGAAAACGATAAGCTATTGCGTGTCTCTCGTTGAAAGCCAGATATCGATCCTGACCTCAAATTGTTAATTATACTACTATAAAGTAGATCAATTGATGAAAAAAAATGCCGATGTAAAAAATGTCAATTTTTTGATATGTAATGCCGAGTTTTCTTACATTGTAAATATATCAATTTTAATAAACTATCATTGTTAAACGCACACACAATTTTGGAAAAAAATGGTTTCTTTTATTTCCGCAACCCAAATTTTATATTTAAAATATAAAAGTTTAATATTTATTATAATAAATTTTGTAATGCAATTATATTATATTTTCTTGTAGGAAAATTTTCTACTTCTAAAGTAGTCTTTTCTCCCAACTGAATATAATACTGGTCAATATTCATATAAAACAAAAGAAATGATATACAAACAAAGCACAAGGAATTGTTTCCGTCAATCAATGATTCAGGCGAGAAATTATTATACTTAATGAACTTTTTATTTCTTAAGGAAACTCTGTAAAAAGGATAATTTAAGACAAGGGAGAATACATTTAAATCGATTTGTTCACTTACTGTCATATTTCTATTAATATTACTTACAATATTAATATTAATAAACCTGATACAAATATATTCTGTGTGTGCCGTGTTTTGTACTCGTAAACATTTCTTTTGAATTTTTCTTTTTCTCCGTGTATATATTTATTTATATCTTAATAGATGTTTTTTTTTTTTTTTCATCTCTCTTTTGTCGTCCTTACATTACGCACAATGTAAAATCTATGTTTATATATCATTGCGATTATAAAACGAGAATAAAATGGTAACTTGTTTCTTACATAATACAGCGGAAACGTCATAAAAATCTTACGGAGAGTAATGGATTATGCAAGAGTTTTAAAATAATTGTAAATGAAAATTTGTATGCGTACTTTGTATATGTCGTATCTACGCAAACGAAGCCTGATTAAATAATAGGTGAAAACGTAATTATGATACAAGGTTGCAGAAGGTCTCGCGTAATACGATTTCTTCTTTAATCACGACATTCGACTGAAGAAATTGTAAGCGCATACACAAAGTGGCATATGTATATAAACAATGAGCGCCTTTAATGATTTGGCACAAGAGTTACAGTTTTAGATCTTTGGTTTGGATAAATGGCTACTATACGTAAATCTAAAAAACTTGGAAGCGATGCAAAAATCAACGTGAATGCTTCATGTAAATGCATTTATATATGTTTTGTAATAAAACGTACGTCGATATAAAACAATATATATAGATATTATATGTATATATAGATATATGTATATGAAAAAAAAAGAAACCCCGACAAATATCGGTGTATATTTTCAAATATAAATATATATGTAAATCAATGCAATACATATTACATGTATAAAAATTTTAACGCCGTGTGTGTGTTTTGCTTCGATAATGGAATTATACTGATATCACTTTTTTGTTTCTTTTTTTGTTTTTTTATCGTTACTAGATTAAGTCATCTAGAAAATATAAAGGTTTCGGATAAAAGTCATCATTGAATTTGCATTCGTCGCAAATATACATTACTTGAGTGAATCATTCACAATCGCCGAAATATATAATAATTCACTCTAATACCGCCGTATCTTCGTTTACAATGTACAATATACATATAATGACTAGAATTTAAAATAAACATTATAATCTATTATCACCATGCAAATACTTACAGCACTACTTCATTAGGCATTTTGATAATCTGAATAAATTATTTGATTAAATTATTTTCTCACAAATATTAACATCCCAAATAGCACAGAGACATGGAGTCGCAATATTTACAAAATACATCTCTCACACGCACGCATGCACGCACGCACGCACGCACGCACACACACACACACACAAACTCTATTTTCCGATTAAAAACTCAGTACTTGTCAATATCATTTAATACATTTGTTCTTTTTTATAGATTGCGAATACGAATAAAATAAAATCAATTCTTTTTTCGTGAACAATTTCTAATAATATTTTTTTAGATCTATTCTGTGATCTATCTAAATTTTTCGCTGATCACACAAAAAATAAATTTTTTTAAGAACTTGGTGCTATCGTCATCAAAGCCACGTAAAACACGAAGTGTATTTTGATAAAAGAAAGATCCGAAACAGAAGAACATGTCTTATAAGTCAAGTGCTAAGTAACAATGGTGTTATTTTTGGTTCTAATAAGTAATCTTAATTTACGGACGTGGCACTGGATCACGATGTTTGCTTCTCATTTTCTCTCTTTTTTTCATTTCAACGACTTTTTTATAGACGATGATTCATGACATGTCATATTGTTCTGCACAATCATACGCCACTTACTTGGAGGAAGGTAGACAATAAATAATCTAACAGCCATATATATAGACTGCGTTCCGATATTAACTGCCAGTACTGAAAATCTGTAGCACTTGTGACGTGAAGTATAGATTTTTATTACTGACAATGAATATCGGAACACAGTCATAGTATATATTAATTTTGAATAACTTAACTTTCTTTTCTATATCAATACAAAATATCGCTCTGAAGGATTATTTTGCAACTAGTACAAAAAATGTAAATATCGTTAACGTGCCTTTGCAACAACACGTTAACGATAGCAACCTTTGTCGTTGATAGTTACAAAATAATCCGGGAATATTTTTTTGTAAAATTTTGTTTATCCAATATTTTGTTTAAGAAAAATAAACATTTGCTCTCTCGCACTTGCTTCTTCTCACTCTCTCTCTCTTCTTTGTCATTCTACTTCTCATATTCTTGCTCTCTCACGCACACACCTTCTCTATCTGAAAGTCATGGATAGTCGTATGTATACTTTTTATAAAGTATTTTACCGTATTTTTTGAATGTCATTTAAAACCATTCGCGTACAATTGAATAATGCACAATTATTTCTAAACAAAAAAAAAAAAAACAAAAACAAAAGGCGTCTCCCTTCCTGAGAGATACAGCAGCGTCTCTGTCCCGAGAGAATGTTCTTTACAATATGTATACTTGTCACGAAACGCTACCGCATCATTTCTTGATACCGACTTTATTACCAAGATTCTTAGTCGAAAAAATTTCTTTTCAACGTCAATTTTCTCCGATCTCATGTCTGTCTGTTGTATCTCCGACTTAAATAGTAAATCTATTACGAGAGAACGTATTATCTTGCGCTGCAAAACTTGAAAAACGACGTACGAATATGGCAGTTTCCATCTGCGATTTGAGTATATATATATCACAACGTAAAAAAGAGAAACAATATACAAATATTTAAAACTACTAGTAATTATGTGAAAAATAACTTTGCTTAAAATAACAGAATAAGAATGTGTGATGGGGCTTCCAAGTGTTATCCGAGATCAATAGTGATTCAAAAACTCGAATTCTCGCATATTCGAAATATTCAGACATAATCTGTAGTAGAAAAAAAAAATCTTAGCGTCAAAATTCATAATTTAGACGTTAAATATTTTCCCAGATTTGTACGTTGAATAATTTTTTCTTTACAGTCGGTTTGATATATTTGAGTTTTGATTTCTTTTTATTTGTCTCTAGTATCCGCGATTCGAATATTCGAACAACGTCACATTCAAACGAACCTTGGAGCCCTGATACGTGAGCATATAATTAAAACAAAAAAGTTGCCGAGAAAATATAAATTTACATACCATCACGGTATTTACAAATGTCAACAACAATCATCAATAATAACCGGGATAATGATGGTATCCAGATCTCGGAGGATGATACGGAGCCGGGCTCACAGGATAACCGGGATTGTATCCTGACAGAGGAGGTGGTGGCGGGGACAACATTCGACCTTCGCCGGCATCAGGTACCACGTGCGTTGTAGCCGAGCCAGCCGGTTGTGGACTAGTAATCACCCGAGTGCCGGTTCCGTGCAAATGATGCGTCCTGGAGAGACTCAGATCGACGCTGTGCCTACCGCCGGGCGTCAGATCCAAGCTGACCACTCGCAGAACGTCGCTGTGCGGATAAGGTGGAGGTGGCGGCGGCGGAGGTGACGACATGGAATAGCTACTTGTTCTGCTCAGATCCACACTCTGTCTCTCACCGATGTCGTAGAGATGATGATGATGATGATGATAGCGCGTGTTTTGCATTTGAGCGCCAAAACTATGATGAAAACTTCTGGCTGACATATCCAGACCTTGAAGCTCGCCACTATTGAGTACCAATGGCTCGAAGTGCGATCTTTCCCGAGAAAAATCTTGCTCGAGCGAGTCATATTTGTACGATGTCGATAGGTCCAGTTGCAACGCCTTTTCTTTCACCGACGACAGACTGAGATTCTGCGCTACCGAGTCGCCCTCGTCGCTCGACAAATTATCCGTCGGCACTTGATGATGATGATACACTTCCTGATAACGGGAGTTCGGAGTGGCCGACGGTGAAACCAGATCTTCCTGTTGCATGTGTATGTAATTCGGCGAAACGCGCGGCAGTTCTTCGTGATGTATGTACTGCTCGACGCTATGCGTTCGTGAAGTGTTGATATAATCGACCGGTCGGTGTAAGTGGCAGTCCACATGCAAATGAGTGGGAGATGTATGTCGGTCATCCGGCGTCGGCGCGGGCGATATTAATTCTTCCTGCTGCTGAATGTACGAGTCCAAATGATTCGGTGACCGTGAATGCGGTAGCGGCGATTGCAAGTGGTTCGAAATCGAATAAAGATTGGCCTCGCGATTGGTGTCCTCCAGAATCGGGCTGGACACTGCTCTACCTATATCCCTTTCAGCAGCATCTAGCGCCGCCTCGACCAACATACTCGCGTTCGCGCTCTCCGTTCTGCGATATACGTTCAGGTCCAACTTATTGCTATCTATTAAACTCGGTATCACTGTCGTGCTAGTGCGCGATATTGCTTTCTCGCTGTCACTGTCCTTCCTACCACTTTCGAAGTCATAAACATCGGAAGATTGCACCGAAACCGTCGGTAAATGACTGACAGCGGCGTTGGCGATATCGGACGTAGGCGACGGATTGAATTCACCTAGCCACTTTTTGCTGCCCTTACTTTGCACTCTCGATGTGCTGTACAGATCAACTTCCGTTCGTATGTTTTCTATTGTCGTATCAAGTCCCGCGGCTAGAGACGTAGTTGTCTGCGGCGACGAAGTTGGAACCTGAGCCTCTTGTTGTTCCGCTTTGTACTTTGTAGCATTTGTTGTTTCATTTCGTAACGAATCTGTAATGGCGCTGTAAGTGGAATTCGTTGGCGCCGACGTTTCAGCCTTCGAGCTACTCTCCGAATTGCACTCATCGAGAGATGGTAAACCGTTGCTGTTGTCCTGTTAGAAACATGATAAAATATGTCACAGATGTTTCTTTGTCGAGTTTGTTGTGAGATTATTACAATAATACTAGCTCGTACTTGCGAGTTTCTTCTGCTGTAAATACTTCTTGCACAGGGCACGTCTTCTACAAGACCTCCGCTGTACGCGTCGAAAGTATACGCCACGGATCTTTCGATTTTGGGCATCATTTCTTGCGTGAGACCGTGCACCTTTTTATAATGAAATTGCAAACACTGCTTCGTGGTAAAAGCCGCCTTGCAGCCGTTCTCTTTGCATCTAATTAAAAAAAAGAGAATTATCTGTATGTGTAAATGATAAACATAGCTGAGAAAAAAAAACAAATGAACCAGAAGTAAACACTTGACAAACTTACTTAAACGGTTTCACGCCGCTGTGAGTCAGCATGTGTATTTTCAAGTTGCTCTTGTTCTGAAATATTTTTCCGCATCGATCGCATGTCGCCGCGGCCACGACATCTTTATGATGAACTTCTTTCATGTGACGCTGCAGAGCCGCACGGGAGCCCAAGACTTTTAAGCACATTTTACATTGGAATTCTTTGAGCACTTCAGATATATCTGCGCAAGAGTGTGTATTTTTATTAATACAGAGCGAAGAGAAGAAAAAACAGACAATTGAGAGATAAAAATACGACGCATTGCAAATCGATCGCGCGCTCTTACCACTATGCATTCTTTTGATGTGTACTTTGAGTTTCTGCGGCTGACAGAACTTACGACCGCAGAAGTCGCACAAAGGTCGCGACCGTTGAGGATTCTGTGCGCAACCGTAAGTTCTGTGCATTTCCAGATAATTCAACCTCAAGAAGAACTTCTTACAATATTGACACTGATATGCTCCGCGACCTGCGTGCATCTCCGCCGCGTGTTTCATGATATTATCTTTGCCGAGTACAGCGGCACCGCAAACCTAAGATTTAAATCGAACAGTTAGAATCATATATTTAAATCCAAATAACAATTAATAATAAGATAAAATACCTTGCAGTGATATTTCCTTATGGTTAAACTATAATTAGTGTCGTGAAAGATGCAGCAGTGCAATCGATAATATATCGGATGTGCGAAATTAAGGTTGCATCCGCCACAATCTGAAAGATAAAAAAGGAATAAAGAAAAACATCGTGTCAAATACGTGTCAATTGCTAGTTGAGCAGAATCTACATACTTGTTTTATCTATTTTATTCTTTCTCGTCCATGCGGAAGATTGCGAATCTACCCAATAAATGAGCTCCGTTCCCGAAGTGATATTTTGAGTTGTAACTAGATACAGATGGCCCTGTTCGATGATTACTGCAACGTTCCTCTTCTCCTTGAACTTAGCCGGTCTAATATATCGAATCCAATTACTTTTCAATGGATCTGTAGTACTAATATAGCCACTCTTTCCATTATTATCTATCTAAAAAGAAGTAAACGTTTTTTTCTTATAAAATCTTACTTTCATCAATGAACATCAATGCGTTGCAACGAGCGCAAGGAAGCACAAAATAATTGATAATACCTCCCAAATATGACGCATCGAAAAATCGTCCGGGATATCCATTTCTCTGACAAGCACGCCAACGAGTGGACCCAGCTTGGCGTACGTCGGGATCGGTTTCTTGGCGTAGACGCCCAGACCGTGGTCGGTATGTGATATTTTCAGCTCAAAGCAATCCGGGAGGGACTCTCTCGCGTACAACGGCCGATCCGTGTCCATCAACAATTGTTTCTCTTCTCTCTGTGCTTTCGATTTGACTTTACACTGTTCATTGGACATTACCGACTCGTCGTCTGACTCAAAGCCATCGTCCGCCGGTCGACCGTAACCGTCCGACATCGGATCCTCCGACTTAATCGCTTTCATCACGTCCGTGTTCTCCTTGTGTTTACTTAGCCATTCCTCATAGGTAATCGAATCGGCTATCACATACTGCGGCGTCATCAAGGGACACGCGTCTTGCAGATGACGACTATTGCATTCCTGACAGAGTTTAATTTTGATCGCTAGTCTTTGCGGTTCCGATATAACGCTATCAGCGCCTTTCGCAATTTTTTCGACTCCTATTAATGACGACGATAATTCAGGTTCCGCCGCGCACGGATCTTGCGCCTCTTCTTGAACAACAATGCCGTCCTGCGGCGCTTTTCGAACGTCGTGATATTTCTTAGTTTTGTGATCATTTGTGTGTTTATGTTTCTTTCGTCGGTGCTTGAGAACTGTCAGCTCGTCCGTAGTATTGTTTTCAGAAATGTCTTTTGCAGAATTCTCGACTTGCGCGTCATGACGCGGACGTTTTCGTCTTTTCTTCAGTTTGCGATCCTCCGCCGTGTCCTTCACTTCTTCATCTTTTAACGCGTTGTGAGACACCACATTATTATATTCATGTGATTCCACGCAAAGTGTTAAACTTGACTTGTTCTCTTTTTCAGGTGCGTCTACAGCTTGTGCTGCTACTGTACTGTTGTTATTAGATACTGGATTTGATAAATATTCTACGTCTTTGTTCAAATCCTCGGTATTACACGTGCGTTTCGAAAAGGATAACGTTGTTGTGTTGTTAAATTGTAGTTTGGTAACTCTATTATCTTCTAAGATATCCTCCGTCGATTCGCCAGGTATACCGATGACTTTCAGGTTGCATCTGTCGCTATTCGTCCTATTATTTACATTGTTTATAAATGTTATGCTATCTATGTCTTCAGTCTTTGTAGTGATGGATTCAACATCCTTTGTATTAAGTCCAAAGCTCTCTACGCCTAATTTTGATTTATCATCTAACCCACAAACTACCATCGTTTCGCAATTATTCAAATCTCTATTCTCTATTGAACCATTTTGTGTGTTCAAAACGTTTTCGCCGGTACATTCAGATCCGTCTAGTTTGGAGATATTATCAATATCGTTCTTCGAATGTCGCCGCTTCTTCCGCTTGTCCTTGTGGTGCTTTGTCTTATTTTTATGATGCTTTGACTTTGAGCTACGTCGCACATGCAATTTAATTACATCGTCTGGCACTTCCGACGGCATGGTCTCATTTATTGTATTAGTAGAATATATTTTGTCTGTACCAGGTATGGAATCTTGTTTCTTCGAACTACTAGAAGCGATCTCTCCCATTTCATTTTCTTCTTCCTCTTCCTTGGTTGGGCCTTTAATCTTGACAACTTCTTCATCAAGATTCTTAACTTGATTTGCATTATCATTCTTTGCTCTGTTACATTCACTTTCTTGTCTGTGTATAAAAACAATTCAGATATATTAGAAAAAGGTGTAATTTTTTTAATTTAAAATATCTTAATGTTTTATTTAAAAAACATGTTATATATATAAAATTAACCTCATTGGGATACATTAGTAAAATACAGATAGATGAGCTAAAATGTGGCCTAAGAATTTCATTCTCTAAACAAAAAATTTCATTCATAAAAAAATAATACGAGTTTATTGAAATGAAAACCTATGTGGACACAACTAATATATTTCACAAATATAAAATACAAAAATATCAAAATGAACTCGCATTGTCGATCAGTCATCTGTAATTTTCAAAAGATCCGCGATGTGCAACACACGCAGTCGCTCCTTCTAGGAGTAGTGAGTATCGATCGGCTTTACATAGCTCTCTCTTCACGTCTTTGTCCGAACATTGGCCTCCGCAAGATGGCGATTCAATAAAACGTACTCGCCGCTGGTACACAGTAGAGGGGAAAACCCGAATGCGTGACAGCTAAGCTTTGTCGCGTGCTTCGTGAGGTGTTCGCGCAAGAGGGTTGCACGGAGGCGATGCCGATAGATATGGCACACGTTTATTGGCGTTGTTGCCGAGCACAGCGATATTATTACAATGTGTCACGACGAGATATGACGGCGAAGATGCCGTTTACGTACCTGCTGGAAGAGGTGGCAGCGACCTCGGACTCCGCGAGGTCCAGCAAATATACCGCGACATCCTCGTCCGTTGTCAATCCCAGTCGTTTTTTCAGTGACAGCCAGCGCTTGCGGTTCGTTACGCCGATGTGTATGCTACGAAAGTGCTTCGCTGTCGCCACTTTTGAGACGGCGGTTGTCGTTGTCGCTGTCGGCGCTGCCGCAGCTGTCAGGCCGGGTAGCACAACGCAGCCCTCGTGCAGCTGCTGAGCACTTCTCGTATTCCCCGATTCCTTCACATGTCTCGTACCCTTCTTCGGCATAACTACATCGTACAAATTCGGCCGCAATCAAATCGGCTACGAAAGGGTATAACTACGGGGCCCCGCGAAAGGGCACCTCCGCAGGAGGACGCGCACCGATATTATCCTATCCTCTTTATGATGCTCACCGCCGCCGCCTGCCACCACCGCCGCCACCGCCACCACCACCACCACCACGCTATACCGTAACGCCCACTCCGCCCACCCTCGTGCGTGACCGATCTCCCCTCCTTAGGCCACTTTTTCACTCCCTTGTCTCTCTCTTTTTCTTTCTATTCCTCATCTGGAACAGCCATTTTGTTTTATTGATCTCGCAATCAAAATGCAATGCCCATACTACTACATTATTACTGACCTGTCACTCAATATGATGCCAACTTTCATGACTTTTATGACATTTATATACTGATTACCGAGTTATGAACTTCATACGAACGTCTTTCCCGAGACTCGGTCTCGCAATTGAGAAAAAGACTTTATGTTGTTTATATAACATTTTTTTTCTATTGAATTTTGATTGGTCAACGGGTCTTATATTTTTTACTGTTAGATAAAGAAACATTAAAAAATAACATTTTTGTCTGTCTCACTCTAGCTAGTCTTCTCGCTAAACATTCGAGTGTAATATAAAGATCACTGACACCAAAATAATCTTAAAAGTCAAGTGGTTTTTTTTTCTTTTTTTTATAATACCGATATCTCGACAATATTGGGAGCTTTTCAGCTACGTACACAGGCGACACTGTGCAACACAGTGTCCACTAGGTGAGTGAGACCCACTGATATGCTTTTTCTCACACTAAAGGACATTGTGTTACACAGTGCCTGTGTACGTAGCTGGAAAGCTCCCATTATTGTGGATTCTAAAAATTGCGTTCTAAAAATTCATCAAAAATACTAACTGTTCCGAAATTCATTGCTGCGAGTTACGACCATAGACATTTCTATAGTTATGACACACTATTTGTAGATTCAGATATCCCCATAGCCAGTGGCAGAACGTATCCGTTTAAGCTTTTATAGGGAGGGCTTTTCTTAAAAATTTGATAAAATCTAGAATAGTTTTGTCAAATAAAAAAGTAACGTAAAGCTATGTTCCAATTCCTCACCGGGTATACTTTATCACTCACTAGATGTGAAACAAAGGATGCTTTCTGTGTCCACTAGTGTGAGTGAGACACACTAATATGCTCTTTCTCACACTAATAGACACTGTGTTACACAGTGTCGCCTGTGTACACAGCGCGTCATTGAATCGCGGATAGGCGCGGGGATTAGAAGGCAAGCGGGGCGGTTGCCCGTAGCGCCAACGAGCGCCGTACGAACTAACTAGTAGCAATCGGATGTCCACAACTACGTCGTGTCGATAATGTAACTGCTCTTTCTTCCTATTTTCTTCTCAAAACGTAAAAGTATTGGCCATTTACTTAATATTTAAAGGGTCGTCTACAATGGAGAGTTGTAGGCCGTAACAGTAAGAAATTGACAAATCACAATCGATTATTCTTCTGTACTTTGTCTGTGATTGGTCAATTTCTTACTATTACGGCCTACAACTCTCCATTGTAGACGGCTCTTAACGAAACGTTGCTAAATTTCGGAAAACCCGTTGCAGAAACGTTTGCGCTACTTACAATGCTATGTGGGTAATATAATATAATAATAATCTAATATAATTATATTTATTTAGTGGCTATGTATAATAGTATATAAGTTTTCAAACGAGACTTTTACAATATACGTTTTTTTCATTACCGGAGACATTATAATTTTATTTATTACACACATATATACATATACATGTTAGTTGTTAACGTTAGATATTTAGTAAATGGCCAATAGTTTTACGTTTTGAGAAGAAAATTGAAAAGAAGAGTAGTTACATTATCGACACGACGTAGTTGCGAACAACCAATTGCTACTATTTAGTTCGTACGGTGCTCGCTGGCGCTACGAGCACCCGCCCCGCTTGCCCTCCGATCCTCGCGCCAACTCCGCGAATTTTTGACGCCGTCTGTACACAGGCGACACTGTGTAACACTGTGCCCACTAGTGTGAGTGAGACACACTGATATGCTCTTTTTCACACTAATGGACACTATGTAACACAGTGTCGCCTGTGTACGTAGTTGGAAAGCACCCACTGATATGCTCTTTCTCACACTAATGGACACTGTGTTACACAGTGTCGCCTGTGTACGTAGTTGGAAAGCACCCTGTGTAACACTGTCCATTAGTGTGAGAAAGAGCATATCAGTGCGTCTCACTCACACTAGTGGACACTGTGTAACACAGTGTCGCCTGTGTACGTAGTTGGAAAGCACCTGTAATATGCGAGTTTTTCAGCAATTACTCCACTCCGCATACACAACAACAATTCACCATTTTGTCAATTTTCTTGTAAAAGATTCTGATTCTGACCACAATAATCAAGTTTGTCAAGATCGCAACAGCCAAACCCGTGGCCATATTGAATTTTAGCCCCACTACTACTTCCATTATATCCAACTACAGACATTGATAGACAGAGAGAGAGTTACTATTCAAAGTATGTTGTTTCTCTCAACGTTGAAGACATCTTTTCAGCCAAACGCGCAGCTATATATTATACGTCTATGCGTATAATAAAGATTAACAACGCCATCGTCGCCTAAGTTATAAGAAAATGAAACAAAAGCTGCTGATGGTTTTTTCAAGAAACCAGAGAAAAAAATGAGAGCGGCCAAGCCTATAAGAAGTTGGTTTATAATTGCACCAACTGCTAACTTAGGCCAGATAGGAAATACGTACTTTCTGTTCACAATTCAATTATAAACGATAATACATACGTATTTCCTTATATCGGCCGATTTCTTCATACCTCTCGATAGCTATCCTCTGGATAAATTCTTCTGAGAACCAATAAGGAGAACCAATTTTGGGAGATATCTTCTAGATAAAGTTATCAAAAACTTATCTAGAAGTGAAAAAATTGGCTGTATATCTTCCAACTTTTACGGCAGTGACCCAAGGTAGCGGTTAGGGCAATTATAAACCACTCCTAAAGCCCGTTCTACATTGATCGCAAGATACAGATCTCGTAGAATTGACCAATTACGCTGGTCAATTGGCTGATTTAATCAATACGATTAGACAATGGGTGTGTTTAGCCGAAGCTAGCGCTACGTAGCGCTACGTAGCGGCTTCATGTAGCAGTTGCAAGTATTATTGTAAATGGCGGCCACTACTTAGAACATGCTACGCGTAGCCATACTGTCCAGCAGAAGTAACGCAGCAATTGCAACTGCTACATGAAGCCGCTACGTAGCGCTACGTAGCGCTAGCTTCGGCTAAACACACCCAATTCTACCAGACCTATTCCTTGTGTTTGCGCTTGCGATCAATGTAGAACAGGCTTAATATGGCTGTGTTCCGATATTTATTGCCAGTACTGAACATTGGGTGCGTCCAGACAACTCAACGGTTGAGAGATCATCACTTATGATAGGACTATTCTTCAAAATCTGCGGTTCCAAAAGTATTATCCAATCAGAAGTGATTATCTCTCAACCGTTGTGCAACTGTTGAGTTGTCTGAACGCACCCATTTATAGCATATCCCGGTAAAACATTTTTCATATGTATTTATATATATTTATACACAAATTAAAATTATTATATCTAATTATGCAAATTTATATGTGTGTGTGTGCCGAATGTCTATATAATTTTATACACGGAGAATTTCTTTTTTTTTAAAAGAATGGTTTCAGAGATATTCCATATCAAATTACAAAATAACTCTATTAGTATCATGTTAGATACAAAAACCTTATATAAAACTATATTTTTACTATATTCTTAAAACAATTTTGATATATAATCATATATACTTCTACACAAATTAAAATTATTATATGTAATTATGCAAATTTATATGCCGAATATGTCCATACAATTGTATACATGGAAAATTTTTTACCAGGATGTGACGTAAGTATAGATTTTTAATACTGGCAGTGAATATTGGAACGCAGTCTATGCTGCACTCTTCGGCTAGTATTACATTTGTCGTACGACAAAGATTTTAAATATATTGATTGGCTATCAAATAGAGTTCTTTTTATAAAACTCTATCTGATAACCAATCAACATACTTATTAAAATCGTTGTCGTACAAAAAAATGTAATATTAGCCTTCCACGAGCGCACACGGACGGCGGTTCTCGCTTGTGTGCGTATTCCCATCACGTCGGTGATCTCATAGCATGGAATAAAACCATGTCCACGAAAAGCGATAGTAAAAAATCTTATGGGCCTGGCCGCTCTCATTCTTCTCTCTGCAAGAAACAGACATTTCAAGTTTTTTTACTCAACCATACATATTTGATCACTATTTTTTGATGATACACAAAAATTCCATTAGACATCTATTCTAGATATTGCATGAAACTGTTCACGTCTAATAGACCTCTCATGGAGTTTCTGTTCTGGGTAGGAGTGGTGATATAATATCAATACAAGACAAATATCTACTTCTATCAATTGCATTACCGCAATATACTCAAAGTTCCGTCTCCTTTATTTTACACTATATTTATATCTTTACCAAAAACTATATTTATAAAATAACTCTAAATTTACAGGTGATTTGGATATTATATAAGTATACATATAATTGCATATAAAAATCAAATATAAAATACATATATATTACAAAAAACAAACTTACATATGAAAAACGTGGCAATTTTCATTGATTACCGTGTGTATAAGAAATATGTTTTAGTGTATAAATATTTTATAGAATCACAATTTGCAACTGTACATTTAACTTAATATGGTTTTCATAATATTGAAACTCAGTCCCTTTATTCAGTAACTTATAATAACAGTTTCATTGTCAATACTGTTATCAATCGTTGTAGCTATTTTATTGATTGACATTTTTTTGCATGCAAAGATTTATAACGCATGTCTGTTAAAAGTTATTGATTCAAGAACTGTTTTCAACAAATGTACGCACGCATGCATTTACACGGACGTATACAAAACACACATATAAATTGTAATCAAAAAAATCTAATCATTAACATATATATGTCATTTTTTCTAATATGAGAAATATATAATAAAGTTTTTTATAAAAGATATTTAGGTTTCTCTCCAAATTTAATCTTTCTAATAAGATACTTTATGGCACAATTTTAAAGTAAATATATTTTATTACAGTATTTAACTTTCTAGTAAATGTTTTTGTTTGCATGATACATAATTTTTTTTCCAGAAAAATTAATACACAAATGCCACTGCAGTTATTTTATATTATTTTAAATAATTAAAAGTAGCGTTGTATTTTAATTAAAATAATAATTAAAATATTTTATACAACACAATTACAATGCAATGACATTATGCGAAGAATATCACATAAGTAAAATTGAATATATTATTTTCATGTGTTTGAAGAAATTCAAAATTAAAAAAACATATGTCTCTTAAAAATATATCTCAAAATATAAAGTATTTTCATAACTTTAGCTATATACATAGTCTTGTATTACAAATATGTAAGTTTTGTCTAAATTTATCATATATAAATACTTCAAGCGTATATGTGTGTATGTGTGTGTATGTAGAAGTGTGATGCGTATATATACACACGCACATTTGTATGAAAGATACGTATAATATTACATACGTTTTACAAAGTATTATTTAGATCGAGACGTGGTCGTTTACTGCGTCCTGTAGATGGATCATCCTGAGACTCACTGTTAGAGGACAAGAACTCTCTTTTCCTATCTATATTCTAAAGTTAAAAAAAGTAATTTCTGATTACAAATATCATAATGATTACAAAACCAATATGTAGAAATGTTAAAACAATTATACTACTAGACAAAATGATAAAACCAATTGACCAAATACCTCAAGTTGGCTTTTTAAAAGACATTTTTTCTAAATTCTTACAAGCTTTACCTGAAAAATGATGTATAAAAACATTAATTAGTTTATTTAGTTCTTTTCACTTAAAGAAAAGATAGAAATGATAAGATTATATATTTGAAGTAATTGAAATAAACTAAACTAGAAAATTTAAGATTGTGAGGTAATGTTTAGAATAAAGATCTATTCATTATTAAAAAAATATTAGTTTTTATTTAATTACAATAGTTAAGATGCTTCATAAAATTTAGGTAACTCTAATTTTATTTCTTTATTGCACTTAGTTTGTATTATTAGTTAAATTTATATATTATTATTATACATTATTTTTAAAA
>NW_018020921.1:16439-17488 GCF_002006095.1 Pseudomyrmex gracilis | reverse complement strand
ATATTCCAGTTATTTTCTCTCTTCGTGTCTTATCGTTTTGTCCAGCAGTTTGTATGTGTTTTAGGTTTTTACCTTTTTATCCCATTGTTGGTGAAGATATCTCAACAAAATAGTAGTCTTCTCAGTAACTATAACTATAAATAAAAAAAATAACACACCACCAGAACATATGTATCTATAATAGATGAAGTGAAAGGCTCAAGAAGTTGATCGCAGAAGTTGATTGTGAGGACAAATAAAAATTACAAAAGTAAAACAAATCTATTAGAATATCATGCATAAAAATCTTGTTTTATACTTGAGCCTTACAGTTATTTTATAAACTATAAAACATATACTTTGCTCTGAAGGATAATCCTTTGTAGGGAGATAAACAGATGGTCTTTTGACACATGTTCGATTTCCATTGTCAGTATGAAAGTTTGCAAAGTTATTTTCGTCATGCGATGGCAGGCCTTTCAAAAACTCGGCAACAGACTGTAAAGATATTTTCATAAAAAAAAACATATAATATAGTTTATGAGCTAAGACATTTATGTGATCATAAAACAAAGAAACAAGTTTCTGGAAAATTCTGCAACATACTAAAATTCTGTCAGCATAAAGCTACTAAGAATCAATTAAACAATCAAGAAACAGCATGCCTCTGAGACAAAACAAAAAGAAAAAACAATTTGAATCAAGTTTCTTACCATTTTAGATATAATTGTCTCTTAATTGTGTAAATATGAGCATGTATAGGAAAGGATTGACCACTTAAAACAAGTAAAATCTCAAACAGTTGTGAGATGACACAATACTACACTGGATGCTTTCCATTTAATAACTTAAACTGACTTCTAATAATATTTCTGCTCTCCATTTGATTTGTGACGTTATGTGTCAATGACTCAAATCTCAACTTTTCCTGGTTGCCTTGCTTTATCAGAAAAGTGTATGTATGATGTATGTATGTGGTATGTAAATATGATGTATGTGTATGTATATGTACACACGGCGTCAAAAATTCGCGGAGTAGGCGCGGGGATCGGAGGGCAAGCGGGGGGGTT
>NW_018020921.1:13781-15004 GCF_002006095.1 Pseudomyrmex gracilis | reverse complement strand
TATATTTATATACATGTTACTTGTCAACGTTAAGTATTTAGCAAATGACCAATAGTTTTACGTTTTGAGAAGAAAATAATAAAGAAGAATAGTTACATTATCGACACAACGTAGTTGTGGACTACTACTTAGTTCGTACGGCGCCCGTTGGCGCTACGAGCAACCCCCCCGCTTGCCCTCCGATCCCCGCGCCTACTCCGCGAATTTTTGACGCTGTGTGTACGTATGATGTATGATGATTAAGCCCCTTGCACAATGCGAGAGAATAGTGATAGCGATAAGCAAGAGACAGAATTCCAACTCGTTGGAAATTTTATCGTTATTGCTTATTTCGTTTTCTGATCTGCATTGATACATGTGTATTCTTGTATGTTAGATTCCGCTGTTCCTACTGTTAATTTATAAATATAAACTCTTTAAAACTGATGTTATTTCTATCGCTATCGCTATTCCTTCTATTGTGCAAAGGGCTTTATTATTATTATTTACTAGATGGAGATCGAGTTAGGCCTAGTTTATGCGGGCCGGAAATTTTAATATTGCTGTTTATACGCATTCGGCAATTTTGTATAAACAGAAGCATTGAAATCCCATAGTTGAACTGTATCAGTTCCGGCATAAGGTAACAGTTATTACCCGCATAAACAAGGCCTAAACAAGGCCTTATTTGCCCACATAAACCAGGTCTTATACACAACAAATGCTTTGAAGTCATTCATTGGTTACGTTCAGAAAACTCAACGGTTGAGAAATCATCACTTATGATAGGACTATTCTTTAAAACCTGTAACGGTTCCAAAAGTATGATCCAATCATAAGTGATTATCTCTCGACCGTTGTGCAACTGTTAAGTTGTCTGAACGTACCCTTAAGGGCTTTCGCACAAACTCTTTCGTAACGCGTTAAGGGTCGTCTACACAATCGATTATTCTTCTGTACTTTGCCTGTGATTGGTCAATTTCTTACTATTACGGCCTACAACTCTCCATTGTAGACGGCTCTTATTAGAGCCGGAGTTAGTACGGCAGTAATGCTATATTTAAAGGCGCATGCGCGAAAACACAGCTTTTATAGAAAACCAGAGAGAAGCCTGAGGGCGATGTCCCATTGAGCGGAAATATATAGCGGAACGGAATGTGCGGAACCAGCTCGACCAATCATAGCCATTCCGTTTTCTTTCCTTCGCTTTTTCTATGGTTACGATTGGTCGAGCTGGTTCCGCA
>NW_018020921.1:11129-13521 GCF_002006095.1 Pseudomyrmex gracilis | reverse complement strand
GACAAAAGTGGAACTCGAAAGGCCGTTCTACATTAAACGCAAGTCGCAGATCTCGTGGAATTGACCAATTGCAGAGTCAAATCAGCCATTCGACCAACGTGATTGATCAGTTCCACGAGAGTTGCTACTTGAGTTTAATGGAGAACGGCCTTTGAGTTCCACTTTTGTGGAAATACGGCTAAAACCAGCGGCTGAAACCGTCGTAAGAAACTACAATGGCATGGCCGCTCTCAGGCTTCTCTCTGATGGGAACCTAAATGATTGTGCAGTGCGCATACGCGAAAACGCGACTTCGCAACAACACTGGGCACATGACTCGGCATTGCTTGCGCGTGTTCGGCCACCGTCGATCGTTCCCGGTAAACACTGGTCAACCACATTCGACCATTTGACTACGATAACCGATTGACTATTTGATTTGATCGTCGACTTCATTCGGTAGTAGAACGTTAGTGTGTGATGAAGTTATCTCGCGAATCCTGTTTTTTATTACACCGCTATGGAATAAAAATGTATTGTCGGTACTGTACTGATTGTAAAGTATGATCGTGTGTGGACTTTATGATGGCGTACCGGTTGGCAAGTGCGGTTGTGCAGTGTTAATTACGTATTGTTCGCAACATCGTCTTCGGAATTCTCTGGAAGCCTGGAACAACAGTACATAAGTATGGCACAACGAGCAGAGCCGCAATCAACAGGTGAGATCTATGTAGGGAGAACAATAAGGGCAAATTTAGCGCGTTATATTTCTTATGAGGCAAAATTAACATGTGAACATTATATTGTATATACATTAACGAAGAAAATGAGCCGTGAATCGAATAAAAGAAGTGAAAAATAGAATGCGAGACGAAAGAAAGCATACAGTGCAAAGTACTTATTATGTCCCATCTGCGGGGTAAAAGCATTATACGAAACCACTTGAGCACTGTTAATAGGGCGAGCGCGATTGAGCACGCCCTATATATGTATATATATATTTTTTTATTTTGATAATGATTCTTTCTAAGTCTTTATTAATAATGAATTATGAATAAAAACTTAGAGTCTTATTCAATGAATTCATGTATACAAAAATGGAATAAAGTAGTCTCTCGCTAATGTTTGCACATTTTTTTGGTATTGTTCACGGAGTCATCCTCACCAATTCTTGGAAGTGCTTCGACGAAACTAGCGTTCGCGTTATGTATATAAACATATTTTGAACGCTTCTCTCAAGGGCGAAAGTAAGAACCATTGAGTGTGAGTGAGATAGAAGAGAGATTCAATATCTGTTTATTATACAGTAGAACCTCGATAACTCGAATCTCAAGGGAAGAGCTAAAATTTTCGAGTTGTAGAGGTTTCGATTTATCAAAGTTCTTTTTTCCTTTCCGCGGAGCAGAAGGGAATGAACAAAATTTTCGTTCTATAGAGGTTTTCGAGTTATTGAGGTTTGACTGTACAGACGGCGGAGTAGGCGCGGGGATCGAAGAGCAAGCGAGGCGGTTGCTCGTAGCGCCAGCAAGCAACCGTACAAAGTAGTAGCAGTCGGTTGTCCGCAACCACGTCGTGTCGATAATGTAACTACTCTTCTTTTCAAGTTTCTTTTCAAAACGTAAAACTATTGGCCATTTACAAAATATCTAACGTTAACAAATAACATGTATATGTATACATGTGTATAATAAATGAAATTCTAATGTATATTTGTTAACGTTAGATATTTTGTAAATGGCCAATAGTTTTACGTTTTGAAAAGAAAATTGAAAAGAAGAGTAGTTACATTATCGACACGACGTAGTTGCGGACAATCAATTGCTACTACTTACTTAAGTAAGTTGTACGGCGCTCGCTGGCGCTACAAGCAATATTGAACTTGCTCTTTGTAAGTTCTGTGGTCGTCACAGTGCAATTAGCTTAAGCCTTAATATATTAAGCTCCGACCAATCCGAGAGAAGTATCTTTACATACTTCCTTCTGTGATACTAGCTTAAGTCTTGACGATGTGATTTCCTTTAGTCTAACGTAGTTGTATCCATGGTGGAATCACCATGGTTGTATCAGGGCCATTTAAGCTCTGTTCTTAAAGGCCGTCTTTTTTTTACTCAATAAAAAAAAAAAAAATGCTCTTTGTAAGATTGCACTTTTTGTTCTTAGATCGCATATTATTTATTTATATTTTTTAACATTAATATCAATTCAATACAAATCTATATATATTGAAATTTCAGTCATAGTTTTGTATTTTTGTGATTTAACTCTTACGAAAAAGAACTATTGCCGATTACATATAAATATTACTGGCAATTACACAAGAATATTATTAGGTATTACAGAAAAAATTATTGGATATCACAGAAAATATTATTGGATATCACAGGAAGTATTACAGGTTATCACTGAGAATATT
>NW_018020921.1:8183-10054 GCF_002006095.1 Pseudomyrmex gracilis | reverse complement strand
TAGACGGCTCTTAATAATCACACAGCCGGCAGTAGTTCTTTTTCGTAAGGGAAATTACTAAAGCTTTGGTAGAAATTAAAATTTACAACACATGACTCAAAGTGAAACAAAATTTTTTAGTTTTGATCACTTACTTTTTTTCAACTTTTATCTTTCTTGGTCTTTTACGATTCTTGGATTTATTTTCTAATTGCTTTATATCTTCTTGGATTTTCTGTTTCTTCATCATTAAGTTTTTTCTTTCTTGTTTAATTTTTTCTTGTTTTATTTTTTTGCTGTTTTTTTCTTTCATGCTTTGCAATAAATTCTTTTTATATAAATTATTTTTTAATTAATGTAAAGTGTTAATATTAAAACTTTAAATCATTAACTGCTTGTTCTGCTAACAGATCAAATGTCTACAGATATTCGACCGAAATCGGGACAAGCCATTCTGCTTCTAAGACATGTCGATATTATAGTGTACTACTAACAGAACGCACGATTTGTAAAAAATAAACGAGTTTTAAGTAATTTTTAGGCCTGTTCTACAATACAGTCGTAAGTTGTAAGTCGTAAGAAATTGACCAATCACAGATAAATCACAGAAGAATAATCGATTGTGATTGGTCAATTTCTTACGACTTACGGCTTACGACTGTAGTGTAGAACAGGCCTTAATTAATGTATTACATCCATAAGAAATTAAATACATAACAAATAATAATTGTAATTAACTCGTAAATATGAACATATACTTTAATACAAGCTTAGAATATAGACTACGCTTTGAGTTCTTTGCAACCGAACTTTTATACAAAAGAAAAAAAATCAAAGCCCAGTGTTGTTAGATGGGACGCTTTTTTTTGCGCATGCGCGACGCATCTAGTTATAATTCCAGCGGCCACCGGCCACCGCCAGTGATGTATGCTATATATGTAGTACGTAGCACCTAGTGTTAGGTGCTGGCAAAAAATGTGACGGGCTACATCAAATAAAGTAAATTATATTTAATGAGTATATTCGAAAATTTTTAGAATATTTTTACATTTCTTATTTAAAAATTATTGAAACAGTTTTTTAATTATTAAAAAGTGATAAAAAGTAAAACAAAGCACTAAAAAATAATAAAATAACAAAAAGTAAAGCATATGTAAATTACTTTTGTAAACCATATATATTTATAACTTTAAGTATTTTTTTCATCATAATAAAATATTATAATAAGTGATAATAATATAAAAATTAAGCTAGAGGAGGAAAGGATATTTAAATAATTTTCAATTACATATTAATATTAAAAATAAAATACTTTATTTGGCAGAATCACAAAGAATACCAACATTTGTTGCAAGGGCAAGAAAAACTGCCAAAACCTTACCAGTATTCATAAAATAAAAGTATTTTACATGATCACAGTAGAACAATCACAATAAAATCGCAGAAATTCTAATAATTGTTAAAAAAACATTTTTTTATATCTTTTCAAAAGTAACAAAAAATAAATTTTAACATTAAATACATTTATATTTTATAATATATAAAATTATACTCTAATTTTAGTATCTAATTTGTATTTTACAATAAAAAATAAATTTTCTTATTATAATGAATAAACTAATAAGTATTATAAATAAAGATCTAAATAAATAAAACTAAATATTGCACAAATGCAGGTACAAATGATTTGCTGAAAGAAACGTGATTAATTTGTACTTAAATAATTACCATGGAATAAGTATTGTAAACGTGACTCTAATTTTGTTAAGAAAAAATTTATCCTGAAAGAAAAATAAAAATAAAAATAATATTCTAAATAAAAACTTATATTTAAAAATTATATTGTAAAACAACAAAACTAAAAAATATTAAACACCATCAGATAAACTGCA
>NW_018020921.1:0-7508 GCF_002006095.1 Pseudomyrmex gracilis | reverse complement strand
TGTTACGATAGAAAAAATCCGTTCGGCTTCGGCATTTGGGGAAAAGAAAGGATTGCTTGTACTAATAATTCTAAATTTGGAAAAATTTTTTCCCCATTAAAATCTTTATGTTCTAAAATTTTTAACCACATTTGATCAATTTCTAAAGAAGACAATTCTTGTTTTTGTGATTCATTAAAAACTGATGGCAGAATTCTCCATTNGAACGCTAATTTTGTTATGTCTATATTTGCGATACGGTTAGCCACACAAGTTANATCTCTAATTTTAATTCTACCTTTATCAAATAAAGCAATAGAGGAATCTAAAAAAGCTAATTGTTGAAAAAAAGTTTNTTTATACGGCAAACGTTTTAACATTTCCCGGACTGCCGTTTTATAGAAATCTAAACAGTTTAACTTAATTTCTTGCGCGACTTCTAAAGATTGTGTTACTAAAAAGCTTTCACATTTGGGTCCTACATATATATTATTTAGATCTTGAATGTAATTCTCATTGTCAACATCTAATAAGATGATATTTTTCAAACTCTCTGGAGTAATGAAATTTTGAGCAATTTGCCGAATTATTAGTAGCGAATTATCAAATAATTTATGAATTAAAACTTGTCGTGATTGAAACAGAGCGTTAAAACTATTAAAGAAATGCAAAGAATATTTTAAAAATAATAAATATAATTTTATATGATTATTATTTAAATCTGTTAAAATAATTTCCGCAGATCTTAATTTATCTTCATGAATGGCTAGAATAAAAAAAGCTTTTAAAACTTCCCAATTATTGAGTAGTCTAACTACACATTTATGTAAAACAAGCCATCTAGTACTTGATAATTTTAAAATTTTATTTTTTTCTACATCAAAAAATTCTTGAAATTCTTTCAAAATTGCACATCTCTTTGCACTGCTCGATATATAAGTTGCAACCCCTCGAATATAAATTAAATATAAATTATAAATTAAATATAAATTAATTATTAAATTAAATAAATTTTCACAAGACTGTGGCAATTTCTCGCAAGCTTTACTGGCTATTATCGCGGAAGAATGGCAAATGCAATTTAACATAACTACTCGCTTTGATCCATACGATTTTTCGTTAGAACTCGTCGAGAACTAGCCATAACGCTAATCAGAACTATCCGGAACTCTCAAAAAATTCTGACAAGAAAATTTTCAAAGTTCAGTGGATGAATTTTTTTTTAGAGTTCCAGATAGTTCTGATTAGCGTTCTGGTTAGTTCTCGACGAGTTCTAACGAAAAATCGTATGGATCAAAGTGATCAAATAACTAGATAAAAAGATATGTGTAATAATTGTCTGGTTTGAAAAGATGTTTTTAAGTGTGTAACTTGTTTAGTTAGATATCTAAAATTTTTTAAATTGTCGAGAACTCTTTAAAATATATAAAATTTCTATAAAATTAGCTGAGAACTATTATATATAAAAATTAATTTTTCAAAATTTTTTTGAAATTGTGCTTCGCTGATTCGGCAGTTAGGTGGCGGCTGGCTGGTTCGAGTCGGTGCAGCTTCGCTAGTTGGTGGCACTTGGTATATTGGCACAACACTCACTTTTGAATTTGCACTCGGCACTCGATTCGGTCGCGAGTCTGGTGCAGCACTCCCGGAGGCTTACGCGAAATCAGCGGGTTTTTTTCTGACTCCAGCCCCGAGAGTTCCGTCTTATATATCTTTTCAAGTAAGCGAGCACTCACCGAGTTTCTTTCAATCGGGAAACTCGGTTGAGCCTCGCTGGTTCTTATTCGTTAATTAGTTGGTCGTGTGAGATCGCCAATTGGCGACGATCTTCCCATCTTGAACAGTTTGTCCAAGTTTTGGAGAAGGGAAAAAGGGAGAGTGTTAGTTTTTCGATCACGCCACATAGATCCTTCGATATTTCTTGATAATAAAACTGCTTATTGTGCCGGAGTTTCTATTTGCACCGGCTGCTTTAAATTTTATAAGCGGTAATTTTCTTAACCCGGAGGTAACCGGGTTTACTTGGAAAGTTGCTCGGAGTGTTTAAACAATAAATTCTTCTTGCTTGCTATTGTCTCAAGGCGGAAGTTTTAGGGTTATTACTAGCCGCGGTTTATCATTTCGAGCGCCAACACGATTTCTGTTTCCTCTCCTATCGTTTCGAAGTCCGAATTTCGAAATGAATATCCGTTTGAGTTATTTACTGCTTCTAATTATTTATAAAAAAAGGAGAATTTGTTATGAGTCAGCACGTCGCGTTGCGAGAAAAAGGGGACCGTGGAGTCTCCAGGACATAACAATTGTTTTATAAGATTTTGGCAAAGCAGGGAAAATAACTCGCAACGCTGCTAAAAGTTTGTCTATTTTTTTTAATGATATATCTTGAGCACCCTATTCTGATAAGAAGTTCAATAAGTATGCCTCTATTTCATGAATAGGGCGATCTCAAATATTCAGTACCAAAAGTTTCTATTTGAATTCTAGTTTCATCTTCTGATTCATCACTGTGTTCACTACATTCAGTATTTTCATGATTTGTGTTGTATGGTGGATTTTGTAATACATTTAAAAAAATTAAGTTATTATCTTGAACGTTATTGATTTCTTCAATATGCATAGGTAAAACATGAGAGAAATTTTGAACTCTATCCAATTCATTTAATATAGTTTCTATCTCGATCAACTGATCTTGGATTTCAGCTTCACAGAAACGTTTAGCATTGGCTTTAGAAGCTTGAGTATATTTTCTTTTCTTCTATAAACAAAAACCCAAAACAAAATGTGTATTATCATTATAATTTCTATAATTTGAAAGTGATCTATTTAAAATTGTCCGCTACTACCGTACATTTGATTGTAGTATATTTGTGAAAAAAAATCAAACAGATGCATGTTTCTTTAAATTTGACAAAAGTAAATTGTACATATTTTATTAATACCTATCACGGAATCTTTAGTGTATCCTAAACTTACTACCTCTCTTTCTCTCTCTCTCTCTCTCTCTCTCTTATATATATATATATATATATATATATATATTTGTATATATATGCACAGAAATTATTTCAAAATATTAAAATTTAATATCAAATGTAGCTCAAAAAAGACGAAGTATTTTATGACAAAATATTATAGTTTTATGAACAATATACAGCAGAATAATATGAAAAGAAGGTGTAATATACGAAAAAAGTGTGTGCGTGCATGCGTGTGTGTGGACTTGAAAATTTGAGATCTACTTACCTCTTTTGACATTTTGCAAATATAAACAGCAAAAGCGAGAATTTTAATTAAACCACCGGATTAACATACACAAGATGAGCTATGAAATCGGAACCAAAATAAGCCGGAAATTATCTCAAAAACTGCTTTTTAGAGGTTAATGTTTAACCATGTCAAGAAAGTTACGATGTAGTTTAAAGATAAGAGCGGATAGTTATTGTGCAAAGACACAGGCGAACTACACTACATAAATTGTTTATTTAGTGCCTCATATTCGCGTTAATATAAGATCTTACAAAGGACTATCTTATAAGCGTCTGAGCGCAAAAATGGATCGAGACTCAGCTAGATCACACACACGTTACATTATCGATCGACCAATAAGACGTCATAAATTGATAAAGAAAGACATGACGTAGTCGCGTTGGACTAAATCATTTGAAATAGCCAATCATCGTTGAAAAAGTTGAGGCGCACATACATATATCACAAAAAATTATCGTCATACGTATGTAATTACATATAAATATTTCGAAAAAAAAAAAAATGAAGTACATTTTACAGAGTAAACTAAATTATTATTATTGTTAATAATAAAAACTCAGTATTAAATTTTGTTGTATTAATTGTATTAAAAGATAAATAATAATAAAAAATAAATTATGTGCCTTAATATTTATTTGAAACTGTGCTTATTAGAACTAAAATTAATAAAATTTCAATGTTTTATATAAAAGATATATATGTAATAAAATTATCTAAATACATTTTTTGCAAGTAATTATTTTTTAAAATTATTATTGACATAAATAATTTTAGTATAAAACTGTTTTACACAATAGCCATCTTAAATAGTATGTAAAATATACTTTCAAAACAAATGATAAAAAATAATTATTTTTTAAAAATATTATTGATATAATATTGATATAATATTATTGATATAATATTGATATAAATAAAAGCAATTTTATTACAAACTTTGTATATAAAACATTTTTTGATATTTTTATTACTTTTTGTAATATACTGAAAGCTAACAAATGCTTTACATATAGTTATTTTACCCCATTTACTTTTTTTCCCACAGAATATTTTCTAAATTCTATTTAGAAAATATTTAATTTCTTGATCTATACATTGCGACGGGCCCTTCGCTGCTGGATTTTCTAGCGATGGTGCCGTCCAATTTTGGCACGTCCTTGGCAGCAAAAATAAAAAAGAATTAAGGTAAATGACCCAGTCGTTGTCAACGTAAGGGAAATGTGCTGTAAACTATTGAAAGTTAATAGAAAATGAAGATTTTTTTTTCTAATGTGTAATTTACCTATTTAATAATGTAATAAAGCCAAAACGAATTCATTTTTTTCGTTCAGATATTAAATAAATATCTAAAGAAAAAAAAACGACAGACCCAGTAGTTGTCAATGACGTCACGGCTTGGAGCAGTAGTTGATAACGGTTGGACCCAGTAGTTAATAATCGCTACCGAGATAAAAAATGAATTAATTTAACTACTTTAAAGCTAAAGATAGTGAAAAAAAGGAATAAGGAATGTGTTATCATATTTTGAACTTTATTCAGCAATTACTCAAGGCTACAATGATTGTATTAGATAAGTAAGGTTATAAATAAAAATAAATACTACGAGCAAGAGTTCACCAGTTCACTTAATATACTACACAACAAAATAATAAATTATTATTGCAATCACATGACTAAAAGAATAATAAATTAATTAACAATTTTCAAAGGTTTTCTTTTTTCATTATTTAATTTGAAATTTTTTATATTCAAATTTAGCGATTCAATTTTTCTCTTTAATTGTTGCTGCTGATTTTGGTCACTTCGAATGGAGTCATTGAAATTGTTGATTTGCAGTTTTGCTTCGTCCTCAGAAAACTCACTCTGCTTATTTTTTAAATTCAAAAGTAATAACTTTAATTCGGCCTTATTTTTTGTGATTTTAGCATTTAAAAGACATATTTCTTTTTGACAATCGTTTTTGTCAGACCTTAAATTCTTCAAGTTTTTTCTTCAAACTCCTTTTTTATTGTAAGATTTTCTTCTTTGATTTTTTTTCTTTCAGCTTTTTCCAATTTATCTTGTGCTTTTTGTTTTTCTTTCAAATCATGATAACATCTCCATTCCAGACTTGTGGCTGTAGCTGGTAATTTTTCTTTTTTTACTTTAGTCTTTTTTTTTGTTCTCATTACTTATTGGTTTTGGATACATGAGGTAATTTTTTATATTGTTGCTCAAAAAAGCTTTTTGTGGAGATAATCCTGAAAAATAAAATCATTGAAAATACAAAAAGTAAGGTAGGCTTTTGATTACAGAGTGTTTTTCTTAGAACTTACTTGATTTGTGATCATTCTTGAGCGTTTGTCCATCAGTATTCGTTCTCAGATGCTCCTTCGACAGGGGTCCAAAATCTACAACAAGGTATGAAATTTAGTCAAGTACGAGTACAGAAAAGTTAACCTTGTGTAATCGAAAATAGATTTTGAAAGTCACCAGGCTCAGGGAAGGCTCTTTCATTCTTATGAGGTACACTTAAATTAAGAGGACTACCACCATCATTTTCATGATATTCATCCTAGTAAAATGGAACATGAAATTGTAATTAAACAAATTAAAAAAAAAAACGTTTTCACAAAGTAAAGTAAAAAAGACTTGATTTAAATTGTGTCCAACAATTACATACCTTTTGAGAATGATCAATGTTGTGCAAGTCCCTAAGAATACTTTGGTTTCTCAGCGATAAGCTGTTATCAAATCTATTATTGAGCGAAGAACTTTCAACATTGTTTGGCGTACAAGAATTATCCACATCTAAATGATGCTCAATTAATTGTACTGTCTCTACTATGCCATCTTGCACCAATTCACTGACAATTTCCTCAGGAACTTGAGATGTCACGGTATTGTTAGTTACAGTGACTTCAAATGAACCATTTTTGTGTAGTTGACACCCAGTATTCACACTTGACTGACAGTTAATGTTTGATGTGCATAAAGGTTCAGCACCTCTCACTTTGTTACTTGATTGATTAATACACTGACGCCAAACAACAAATAATTTCTTGTATTCAATAGATCCTTTCCAGTCTGGACTTACATTCTCTTTAAACATCTTCAAAACATCTGGTTTTATCATAGATTCAATGTTGTGAGATAGTTGGTGAGGTGATGAGACAGTTGGCGATGGTTCATCATGGTTTTGATCATTACTGATGATACGTACAGGATCATATGGTATCAATTTTGAGTAATCTATACTATTGTGATTAAAAGGATGCAAACCACATTTCTCAAAGGAATTTTTAAGAATTTCCTTTAAGTCCAAGTCACTTAAAGCTTTCTCCAACACCGTTGGAAAAAAAACTTTTGTTGGATATTGGCCATCATGGTTTTGTCTCCACTCTCTGAGCCTGTTTTTATAAGCATTTTTTAATACGTGAAAAAGGCCAACATCNATGNGCTGATGTAAATGAGTAGCATTTGGCACGAGTCCTATCAACTCAATTTGATTATCACAGCAATAATCACTTAATGCTTTGGTTAAATGGGAACTATGCCCATCCACATAAATAATTCCCGGAAAAGGTATGTTTTCTTTAATACACCAAGGATGGAAGTGATTCACTATGTACGAATAAAATGTACTACTTGTCATCCAGCCAGTATCACTTTTTCCTATGATGAAACTATTTGGAAAATTGTTTGCAATCGTTTTAGGTATTCTCTCATAACTGTACAGAATCATTGGGGGAAGAAGAGTGCCTGCTGCATTACCCCCAATCAATGCTGTGTAACACTCCTTATCACTTTTGCACACATTGTATACACTTTTAATTCCTTTTGACACTAACACCCTACCACTCTTCGCACACAACATAAATGCAGATTCATCTAGATTAAATACACTGCTGGGATCAATGTCTTTCAAGTTTTTTTCTTCAAGGTATCCACCAACTTCAGTGTACCAATCTTCGAAAGACTTTCTTGAAACTTCTGATCTTGCTTTGGTCAAATTTTGAGACATCCTCTCGGAGAGCTCTGGATTTCTTCTCAAAAAAGCACTGTACCAATGTTTGGATGGTCTACCATCAGTGAAAGGTGTTTTCCTGTCAGTTTTTTGTACAATATTCTGTATNGTATCGAGTAAATGCTGTTTATCGATTGGAAATCCACATCTGCTCATATTGAAGATCCAAGTGACAATGTCTTTTTCTTCTTCTTTACTAAAAACACTACTAGGACCTCTTGTTACATCCATGTCGTAGACACCTTTTACTCTTGTA
>NW_018020920.1:0-134131 GCF_002006095.1 Pseudomyrmex gracilis | reverse complement strand
ATAGGATTAGAGATAATTATATGACAGCAACTATGCAAGAATTTATTAGAACTTCTATACACCAAGACAACGATGACAACGGAACAATATTCTGGGATGGCAAGACCACACGTCTTAACTCCAGCCTCTCTAATTTATATTTTGCCATTTAAAAAAAAAAAAAAAAAAAAAAAACAGAAAGACAATAATTCAATGATTATAGCTGAATGTTTGCGTTCAAATTAGTATATAAAGCATTATTATCAAGGCCATTCGTCACGCTTACTTGCGTTGACCGGTGTATTTCTATTTCGTGTGGGCGAATTCTACGAAAGAAATAAACAAGCGATAATCGAAGAGGAAAAATAAAATACCATTTCACAATTCGCAACGGCTCGTGACACTGTCCCGGTAGTCCGATTGCGTGTTCACGAAAGTGTTTCATACCGGTGCACAATGATCCGAGGTATCCGCCTGCAGGTCACGCCTCATATCGTCGGTCATCGACTGCTTAACAAACGTGTCGAGAAACGTTTCTTACGAGAGCTCGTTTTAAGAACGCGTTGTAATCTCACTTTCTCGCGAAACAACGAACAAGCACAATTAAACAATGTTGTGAACGCGAGATTATGAACGCGCTGCTGCGATCGCGTCGGGTTTGTCGTTTGACAATATCGACTTTCACCTGGTTGTTCGATGACGCTCAGGAATAATTCAGCGTGATAAAAGACGCTCATGTCCGATAACGCAGTTGCCGTTGCTTCATAACAGTTGCGCAAGCAAATGTAGAACACCAATCTATGTAATATCCGGCAATTTAAAACAGAATATGTAATTACAATACAATATATGTTTAATTTAATGTTAATTTTTGTGCATCCGTAATGTCTGATATTTAATTAAATACAATTATAAATACGAATTCGATTATAATACGAATTCGTGTGAGTGTCGAGGACAATGTAACTTTCGTTACATTGGTGGTGTCTCATTCGGATAAGAATTCGTTCATGATTCATCTTACATATGGCCAATCCTGCAAAGGACGAGTTTGTATCTGATGTGTTTTACTGCCAACTGCTCTTTGTCACTACAGTGACTCCACAATATTCCCCTCGTATCGTTAATTCATTGTCATTATGCGTCCCTTTTTGACTTTCAAACATTTGCCGCAATTTGATAAATAAGCAAGGAGTGCATTATTACATATGAAATGGCCACTTTATCTATAATCTAGTGATTATATGTTATTCGCAAAAATATAATTACGAACTGTATAATCAATCATTATATTAACACAAAAAAAAACAATATCTATCTAAAGCAATTGAGAAATTGTATCTATTTTTTCTCATATCATTGTTTACACTTTCAAAGCCAGAAAACATGTGTACTTTTCACGTATTTAATTAATAATTATTCGCAAAAGAATAATAAATCGGCTTTGAGTATAAGTTTCGATTTTCCGAAGTCGTAGCTGCTATCTTCACCATACAATTTACCGACAATTTCGATTTTAATGAATTAGCATTTGCGCACGTACAGACGAAACGGATATAAACAGAGAAACGGAAGAAAAAATCTAGAGAGAGAGAAAGAGACCAAGGGAGAAGTTCGTTACGAGGGCGGGGGAAGAGAGGAAAAAGGAGAAACGACCAGTTCCGAGCCAGTCACAGATGGCCAATTACTCCCGACAATAAACACAATTTAATTTTATATTCATTCCACTTAGCGCTTAGGCGCGGTAATCCATCACCAGGGATTATTTCGGCTATCTCCTGGCCAAGCAACAACACACCTACGCCCCGCGTACACACACGCTCGCGCGCTCTGCTGCACTGACGTCGATGCATACGCGCGCGCGCGCGCGCGCGTCGCAACGGCCTACAAGCGATCCCGTACGATGTATGTATATGCGCGACCGGTTAATGCGTTCGCGCGCTACATATTTATGCCTGAGATGGCTGATATCGCTGCTACTGAATGTGATTGCTTCTCCAATGGCCCATCTATTTGTCTCATTTGCTTCCCGCAGGTTCCCCTCGATACCGAAGCTAATCGTTTTTCGTAACGGAACACCCGATTTTACTTCGCTTAACTAGATGAAAATTAATTGACGTCGGAACACATGCCGCTAGCTATCTATCTGCTGTATATAACGCAATAACATGGTGCGATACAAGCCAGACTTTGAAGTGTCTATCATCTATTTATCTTTGAATTGTATCACAAAGTAACAAGTATCAAAAGTATTCAAGAGATTTTTTCTTTACGTCGCGAAAGTACGGTTGTGTACAAGTGGGAAGGTGCGAGGCTGATTCGTGCAATTTAAACGGCGCCCAGCTCGAGAGCCAGTTAATTTTGCGCTGTCCCTCGTGAGAGTGAAAACGTAGAAATAAATAAACGTCGTACATACTTTTGTATATACCTACGAATATATAAGAGAGTCTCTCTCGTTGAGTCGTCGTCGCCGTCATCGCCGTCGCGTTCGTTTACTTCTTATGCAAATCAGGCGGAAAAACTTGCGTGTTTCCAACGTGTTTTAATTATTCAAGCGACAACTTTCTGCAATGAAATTAGAACTCGCGCAGTCGTGACTGCCGGCGACAAGTGTTTTGCTTATGGCCGCCGCCGCCGCCGCCGCCGCCGCCGCCACCGCCCACCCAACCGAATAGAACGAAAGCGGTGGCTATAAACTGCCGAGACGTATGTATATCTAAATCCGTAGTGAGAAGAGTCTGAGGAAGAAGCAGATTAAGAAACAAAAAGACGCTGTCACATTTCGAGTGACAGCGTCGTTTAAAAAAAAAAAATCTCTTTGAAATACATCAATGCCTATCGAATCGTAAATGTGATAGTCATAATAAATATTATATACACGGTGTTGTTTTCTGTTTTCATTATCCAAATGCATCATTTGAGCATGTTTCTCATTCTCATGATGGAAGTAGATTTGGACAATAAACTTGCTGAAATTTCGTAGGCCCGGTACGCCGACGTACCAGCGAATAGAGTTGCAAATATAGCAAACTCGTGCGAGAAGGGTGTACCAGGCTGGTAGTTATTCGGTAGTAACAATAGCAGTCGTGCCACCCGGGGCATACAGAGCGTGTTTGGCGCCGCGTTTGTATGAATGAAATTATTCGCTTCTAGGAATATATAACCGAACGTTGCTGTTGCCTGAGAGAGAGAGAGAGAGAGAGAGAGAGAGAGAGAGCGCAGATGAGAAGGGTGGAGGATGCTTTTCTCCTCCTTACATGCCGGTATATAGGTGTTGATTGCACCGCGGCAGCTGTGTTTTATGCTCTCTCGCCTCTTGCGCGACCCGCCTTTTCTTATATTATATTATAGCGACGTGTTGAACGGCGTCTCGTACCAGTTTCAACAATCCCTGAGTATTGTACGCGCCGCTACGCAAAACAACGACCGCCTCAATTGGTTTTTACGGCAACATGTAAGAGATGATGTCGAGAATTCTGAGAAAGATATTGTACTCTCCTCCGCGTTTTTTTTTCTTAAGAAATAAAGAATATACGCGAAGAATGTACTCGACGCAAAAATTGATTTTGCATCCGAAAGCAGCAAGATCCGGAATTCTAAGGGCGCTTGCTTGTGGTTTCATGGCAAAGTGACGCTCGATGTTTTGGTCAAGTCTTTTCCGAAATCAAACATCGTCGTCGGTGGTGCTTGAAGAGAGTGTTCATTGTGTCGCTTGTCACGCGGATCTGGCACCGTGGGCAGAAGGAGACGGAAGCAAGGAGAGAGTCAGTCTTATTTATGGCTATATTAATCCTTAAATGGTATCTAATGTCACACCAAGCACCGGGCAGATCTATCTGATGGGAGGGCGCAGAGCCCCGCCGGCCCAACACCACTGTGTGGAACTTGCCATTGTCGTACGTATTCATACGTGTGTTCTTGTACGGCCGTGCTGCCGCTGCCAGGCACTCCTACCACACCGGAGTACAAACGACGGTGTCGAGTTACCGGATGGTACACCACGGGGTGTCCGTGACTTATACCCTGTTTGGTTACCCTGGTTCTTCAGCCCCTCCCTGCGGCGCCCTTCTCACCTACTCTACTCCCTTTTCGTCTCTCTCATCCGGCGAAGCCCAAACTCTCTTACTTTCTCTCTCTTTCTCTCTCTCTTTCTCTCTCTCTTTCTCTTGCGGTTCGTGCCGCACCGTCGCTCCCGCGACCAAGATGTTTTGCAAAACAAACGTTTGTATCTGCACACGCTCGACCGAGCGAGAAACCCCCGGTCGTCGGGGGCGACGTTAATAGACGGTGAGAGCTCGCCCTAATGCTCACACTTATAGCTTTACCACATTGCGGGGTAAAATTTATTCCAGTGTAAAGATAGAGATGTTAACTTTTTAATCTTGATTAAAAAAAAAAAAAAAAAAAACAAAAACAAACAAAATTCATACAAGAAGTTTTTTTGAGATAAATTTTAAGTAATTTGTTTGTAACATTGGATATTCTTCTATAATCGTTTGTTTAAATATCATCAAATTACAAGAAAAACGGCTCGTGTTACGATGTGAGAAGGGCAGCTCGTGAAAAGAAAAAAATAGAAAAAGAAAAAGCGCAATAGCCCGTCGCGTTGCGGAATAATGCGCGGCAGGGTGCCGCATTTAATCCAGCAATAACAGAAATATCAGTATAGGAGCACAATGGTCGGTGCGCGGAGATATATCTGTTATATACGGGAATACGACGCGCGGGTATAGTCGTGTATAGGACGTCCATGTAGACATGTATACCCGGTGCGTACCATCGCCACCATCGGCGGTGCAGCAGGCTGGTTGGTCGGTTATTGAGGTGTCACAGGCAGCAGTACCAACAACGTGCGAACCAACCGAGCCGGGGCTAATGAATGGCATCCTCCCTTTTCTTTTCTGCCTATGAAAAATTATTGTTGCTGCCTTCTCTCGCTCTTGCGGATCCCCCACCGGGATCGTCGTCTCACGGTGTCGACCTACCACCGCGCTACGTAGAACTGCGACGTGGCTCCGTCGTCGATGGCCGTGATACTCTCGACGGCGATGTCGGTGACGGTTGTTGGCTTAGCTTTGCTGGTGTCGGTGGCGCCCCGCGGCGAAGCCAGCTGGTCTTCGGTCACGGCTCCGATTCCTCGATGCACCGCATCGCGAGCATTGTCGTTGCACACATGAATAAAACGTGTATATGTATATAATATATTTGCACTGATGGTTTCGCTCGCACGCGCTTTCAACTTAACTATCTCGTGCGCGCGTTGTTGCCTATGAGCAGGTACGTTACCCCGTAAGAGTTAAGCATGTATGGGCGATGGAATATATGAAAGAGTTCTCGGAGTGCGCGCGGCTTGCTTTTGTGTGCACGAGCCGCCGAGCTCGCCGCGCACATTTGTCTTGATAAAAGGGACGAGCAAATTAAAAGTAATGATTTGTAGAAATATTTCGGTCCTGGCCCTTCTTTCGCGCGCTGCCCCCACGAGGGAAATGGAGCCATTACGGTGCCTAATGCCTCATCTGTTAGCCGTGCGAAATCCTGCTTGCTCCTGTGGGGCATGCTTACAATGCTCCATTTATATAAAACGAAAGAATATTCTGTTCTCTCTTTTGGCTTACACCGGCGAACAGAATAGAATAGTTGTAGAGGTTAGAGAAGAATATCAAGAAGCGGTAAAATTTGCAGCACCGTAAAAAATGTTTAATTAGTCTGTTAATTCAGCCTTTTTGTTTTTACAAGTGACAAATTTTCTCTCTGCTAGCAATATGAACGAATTAATTTAATTATTATGATAGTTCTGTAACTTTCTGTCGAAGACTCGTTGCGAAGAGATCGAGATAACTGCGTGCGTGTTTTCCGCGAGCGGCTCAATAGCCAAATAAAGGCGCTACGGCACGATGGCAGGCGTGTAATACGGATCAATGGTACGGAAAGAAGAATCTACGCTGCGGAATCGTGTATACGAATGCCCTGTAATCAAATAAAGGGGAACAATGTTGGCGAACGATGCGAGTCAGCCAGCTCAGCAGTGCGATTTCGAACCCGCCCGTTCCTTGTCCTGGACACACCCCCACCGTAACCGAGCGAGCGCTGTTATCCGCGTATCCTACGACTCACTTCGTGGTTCCCTTTACTCGATCCCGCTCTCTTCCTCTTCGTATGTATATGTACATATATACATATATATATATATATATATATATATATGTATACTGCTATTCACCTCGCATTTCTCTCGCAACTTGAGATCGTACCTCATAGCCTATTCGATATGAGACAGAGGGAGAATTCGAAATCGCGCCGTTTCTATACGCAGCGCCCGATATTTTACGGTGGGAAGACTTCCCAATGCTGAGAGAGTTGGTCACCGCCTTATTTACAATGGAGAATTTATGACCGTGTCGCGACAAGGCGCGATACAACCGCGAACTTATATCTCTAAACGGTTCTCCGATATCGAGTGTCATTGCTAATTTTGAAGACGATAACTACTACAGTCTATATGTATTCACAAAAAGAGCGCTATTCACACCAGTATCGCGCGATGATATATTGACGTATGAGTATTATAACACTCGTTAACTTTTATAAGATGAATTACACATACACACACACACACATGAAAAAGCGAATTTGTCGCAAAAAAAAATCATTGTTAAAAGAGTTTCGTTTGAAATCCGTTGTCCGCGACTTCGAGTCGCTCGTCTATTCTCGTCCTGATGAATATACCCTCGAGACTACAGACTATCAGAGGCCAGCGGAGGGAGCAAAGGGTGGAAAAGCCCTCGATGATAGATAACGTCGGTCCGTTTGTCTTTGTAATAATATTGGCCCGCGGTCTGTCATCCCGCCTAAACGGGTCTACAAACGCAAACACACAGTAGCCGAGCCAGTTAATTAATGTACGAGTTGTAACGTTGTTAACCTACAATCACAGTTACATAATAACGACGTGGTGATATCTCACTCCGAGCATCGTAACATTTGCGCGTATGTGCGGCACTTGGCTACTTGCATTTGTTAAAGAAAAAAATAAAGTTATCGAGACTGATAAGCACTATCAATCTTGCAAGTGAAATTGAAAAAAATAAATAACATCGGTCTTTTGACAAACGTGATCTTGGTTATCGTACCACCCCGTGCGTCGAGAGCACATTATTCCACAAGCAGACGCAGGAATCGTCCATGAGGAAAGAGAAATGTCCGGGAGGTCACTTCTTTGATCAGACACCGAAGACGTATGCGGTTTAATATTGCCTGACCTGGGAGAGAGGAAGATCACCTCCTCTCTCCGCGGCGGTCTCGGCGGGATACACGTACGGTCCGCGGTACGAGAGAGAAGATCCGGTCCACTCACCGCTCGTCGTCTCGTTGACAAATGTCTCGAGCATCCCCTGGGCATTTCCTCCTCTTGGCTTAGGTTCACCATCATCCCTTAACTCGCACTATCGAGCCACTCTCGGGCGAGCCTTGCGGAACGTTAATCCGGAGAAACGAGTCACCCTCGTGTGACACACAGAGAGCATTCAATTACCGGATGACGGACATCGTCGCCTTCCAGTTTGTAAATTACTTGCGATGTTGTCGAAGCTATTGTGCGTTATTTTTAAAGAAAAGATAGATAGTTAACGATTTATGTTCGTTTTTATTTATTCTTTTATTTAATATTTCCATATCTTTTTTTGCACTTCGATAAGCACGAACGTTTAAACAGCTTGCATTTCGAAATTTGCTTTTAATAAACTGTTTTTGTTTCAAATGATGATGTATTTTCGCCAGCAGACATATAGCATGTAACATGAAATTATACCTATATTTGCATTCGTCTCAAATATTCTTCGTTTTCCTTGTCTGTCACGTATCACGTGTCTCTAATGATTAATCCGTCACTTTGCAAAATACAGGTGCGCAAAACGATCGGCTATCTACTTAATCCCGATCGACTCCATTTCTGGTATCGTAATTCTATTTTGCGACACTGGCGTGATATTTCCGTGTATTATTGCCGAGAGCGACGTCGAAAATATGTGTCGGATAATTAATTTTTATTCTACTGTGATCGCGTAAGTGAAGTGATTTAATTACGTTATTAAACGTGTGTCAGTTAAACGGCTGTAAGTAGCAAAATTGTGGCAAAAATATTCGACTCAAATAAATTGGCAACCGGAGACAATGCGGATAAGATATAAGTAAATTGTCAGCGCGCGCGCGCGCGCGCACACACACACACATATAGTCGGAATAAGTTATTTTTACATTCTTTATATTCACTTTAATATATATGTATATATGAAAGAACAATAGAATATTCTTAAATAATATACATGCGCCACAACTTTTTTCTTCGAGAATATATATTCATACATACAAACACTTAATAATAATATACATTTATTCCTAAGATATGACACTAAAAGAATTAACTTTTAAATGATTTTATATATTTCAGTTAAATCTAAATACTAAGAGAAGAGAATCTAGAATATAACTAATTGGTATTTTGTCAGTTTCTTTCCGAATTCGATCAATTATGTTACTTGTCGTAAGGGAGCATTTCCTATATTCCGATATTCAAATAAAATCTTCCGCCCACACATGTATTTCACTTTTCACAAACCCAAACCGGGGTTTACGTATTCATGCTCGCACGACATGTCGGGGAAAACGACGTAGAAAGTGTACGAATGAGGAAAAAAGAGACGTGGACAGCGGCAGCACGGATAAAAATGTATAAGAGGCGAGAAGAAGAGAAGAGTCTCTTGTAGGATAAAAAGAAGGAAAAGTTTACAGCCCATGTCCGAGAGACCCGTGCCGGGGCAGTCGATAAAAAATGTTTCTCGCGCCGAGATAATAAAAGTGCGAATAAGCAACGGGGGTGCGATGAGAGAGAGAGAGAGAGAGAGAAACGAGGAAAGGAGATGTATGATGCAAGGACCGGGGAGGATAGCGGTGGTGATCGAGAGTAAGTGGGGTATGGGATGTTTGAAATATTCCCCCGTCCGACTCGAGACTCGCGATGGGAAATCTTTATTGATTCGTACCCGTCGGCCGAAGCGCGTATATGGCTCCGGGTCAATATGATTTTTCTGCTTGGCTCTTCGCGCTCTAGCTGCTCGCGTGTTGTATATATCCCAGTGTGCGCATACACAAGCATGCAGTTGCACATATACATCTCCAGAAGTATGCCAACGTTGGTGCACGTACGTAGGAAGAATACGAGAAAAATATTTGTCATAAAATAAAAGCTTGCTATTTTTACATATTTAAAAAAAACACAAAATACAGCTGACTTCATATCAATTTTTTATTTATATCTATAATTTTTTGATAGTCAAAAATAGTTAGTCAAAAATAATTTTTGACCACTTAACTACCAAATCAAGAAGTTTTTTTGCAAAAATCTGCTGTTGAAGAATTATTTGCAAATACTACTTATAAATTATTTAATTATTCAATTATATATTGTAATTTTTGATGTGTTAATTCATTCGGACTTTTATCGAATAAACAAAAAACAAACCAAAAAAATAAAGCTTTCGAGTTTTTATTATTATCTATTGATATTCAAAAATCTCGAATATAGAGAGTTCTTGTAATATAATTGAACTCGAATGTTACATGTCTCTTACGTGGCACTACAAACAGCAAATGAGCCAAGTGGATCAATCAACCATTCGCCAAATAGTAACATCAAAGCTCGTTACGACACCCTCTTGTGTACGTATATGTATAGCATCAGCGAGCGAAATCTCGGTTCGAGTTTACCATGCGGCGGCTAAGGAAGCTGCTCAAATGTTTGCATTCGCCAACGTACGTCGTCAACGCGTTACGTTTACGCAATGCCGCAGTGTCGGTCGCTTAGGTGTGTGTACATCAATCGATGGTTGGTAAAGGCACAGGTGAAGACAAGGGAAATAAGGTATATTGCCTGATGCTAGTTATATGACAGCGTTAAGTCGTTTGATATAGGAAACGTGAAATGATGGAAAATACACATACAACTGTATCCCTTCTTTTAAAAGTGTCAACAGAAGAATCGACCATCCATCTTAATCTTTTTCTCAATCTTCGGGGAGACTATAAATCGCTTCGACACTCCGAATTTTCCGTTAGCGAATCATTTTACTATCTTTATTTTTTAATCTTGAATTGCACAGACTAAGCGCGTCTGCAATAATCTTTTTTTTTTAAATTATTATCTCAAATAATAGAAAATTACAAAACTGTTTTTATTCCAATGAGAAAATTATTTTTGTGCAGCATTATTATTCTATTTGACGAACTCGGAGCTCGTACTGGCAGCGCGGCAACTGAATAAAGTTCGACAATCTGGCAGAGTTGCAAGTGGGGCTGGCAAGTATTTAAGGATAACGCGTACAAATCTCGCCAGCTCGCTGTAGAAGGTGGATTCTGGGCGTGTCTCCATCTGGCGACTCGGCGTCGATTAATTAATCGACGCACAGCCGAGACTAACTGCGAGTTAATAAGCAAATTGCCACGCAATAAAGTTAGCGCCAAGTAAAGGGAGTATACAGGGATAGGAAGTGGAAGCGGGCACAAGTCAGCGCGAAAATCGACGCCCTCGTCCCGTTATAACATTTACACCCTCTGCGGGGCCACAGATGCGGCTTGCTATTCGCACAAAACCCCCCTCGTTCAACGCCTTACAGCATCCTATATAATTTAATGTCATTCATCCGACGCCTTTATTGAGGCGCTCGTATTAAAAATCTGGTAAAAATGCCGCTTATACCAGCCGAGAGCCGCGCGCAAAATTACGTTTCTAAAGTTTAATTACACGGCAATGTGGCTGCGAAGGATTGGATGAAGAAAAAACCTTCTTGTCGTTTTTAAAAGTAACAGGTTACTTTTAATACCTCACAAAGCGTCGCTGCATAACTTGATCAATTAATGTGCAAAACCGATTGCGTAGAAATGAAAAAAAGTAAAGCCTCACTCACAACGTAAGCGTGTAAATATGTCGTCCAGATGAGAAATACAAATCCATCTGACGACCAATGAGAATATTCTATCAATCAAGCAGCTCTCTCTCTCTCTCTCTCTCTCTCTCTCTCTCTCTCTTTCTCTCTCTTTCTCTCGAAGCTGCGTTTAATTAACACGGAATCGCACTCTCGTTGCCGGCCAACGAAACTGACAACGTGTTTGAGCCGAACGAGTGTCGAATAAAATTATCGCTTAACTCGACATCTACACTCTTCTCTCGTCGTCGGGGTATGCTGGCAATAACGATAATAATACTTCATGCAAATCCTTTAATATCCGTTGATGAAGCTACCCTAGCGTCCCCCATTCTGAGGCTTCACGACACCCTTGGGGATGTTAGACGTGGCATCGCTCTTCTCTGGACATGCCCACCCATCCTTCGATTCAGTGCAGTTGACACTCTGAGAAATGACATGCTTCATTATTATAATATCGTCGTCGTCGCCGTCGTCGTCGGGCGCGTATGCGTATTGGTGCGCGAGCGCGTTCGTTTCTATACGATTTCATTATATTCATGCACACGCACCGACGCCATTTGTCCCCGGCCACGAAACGCAAAGTGTCTGAGACAAACTGCGAGGGATCGAATAAGAGGTCTAGCATACGCGCGTATATTGAAGCGTAATTTATCCGGAATGCCAGTCGCCTTTATCATCCATCATAATGTTACTTGTTCAGATGTCACATCACAAACTTGCTGTTTTCTCATTTGTGATAGTTAAATGATGTTCTTTAACCATCACAAATGACAAGACAGCATAGGACGCGTTTATAATAATTCATAATGTGTATTATAGAACAAAAAATATAAATGCATTTGTTAATGCAATTTGCCACTCTAGAGAAATTTCCTACGGATATCTATTAGAAAATACAGTTGCATAAAAATGTAGAAGAAACAGGTTAAAGTTTTCCCTTTTTTTCCGCTTAGTATACTCTTGCTTATAACCTACCAACGAGGGAATATGAGATCGAAAGAGTGAGGCGAAGCAAGAGGGACGAACAGAGCCTCCCACGAAGTTCCCCCGATTCTCTCGCCGGCGTAGACTCTCGTAAAGCTTAAATAAAGATAACCGAGGCTTAGGGTTGATATCATGCTGAGGGGGCGTTACGGCTGGTTGAGTCAACGAAATCAATTTATTCTCCCTTCCCCACCTCGCGGGCACCACCCCTCTTTGGACCTCCTTCGGAGTTTCTCCCACCTCGGCAAGGCGGCAGACGGGAAAAAGAGGGTGTATATATTGTATACACGTACACAAATACAAAGAGATATACACCACCAGGCCACCTTCGCTGATACATACGGACATTTGTGGAAACGTAGAACGGGGTTGAAGTGCGATCGTGCGGAGAGACTCATCTGGTTTAATGGCGAGTTTATTTGGGTCGATTCCCCACCTTTTAATCAACAGGATTGCTTCAGACCGCCTACCGACACGGCCACCGACGACTACCGTGTAGGCCCACATTCTCTGCCTCGCCACGTAAAATCATCCCCGTGAAGCCACCCTTACTACCGCACGGTCCCGCGCGCTTTCTCTTTCCCTCGTGTAAAGGTTTCTCTTTTCCACTCACGCTTCGCTCTCCCGTACCGAAAGAGACGAGCTTGTGGCTGTTGGTTGGCGAGCTTTCGAAACCGCGGAGACGGTTATTACCACTGGCTAATCCCCAACTCGTTGTCTTTGTTCATCTTTTGCCTCTTCTTTCTCAGTTCGTTCTCTCTTACGATGCCTCTCCGTCGAATAAAGCTGTAGTTAAACGAAATAAAATAAGTCCTCGTCGTTCACCTCAGACAGTCCAATCGGTACTTAAGATAAAGTCTGAGAATACTTTGAAAGAAATTATCTAGCGTAACGAGATAGACCGCGATAGCATGTGTACTGTCGTATAACACACTGTCGTGTAATTAGAAACTATAGATGCATATGTATGTTGAATATCATTAATATAACTTGTAAATATAAAAAAGAAAAACTCTTGAAAACGCTTCCGGCTATAAACTCTATCTGTCAGGAGCACGGAATAAAATGAAAGATCCGTGTTTTTCCACGAGCGATCGAAGTTAGTCTGTTCGCCGCGGTAATCCCGAACCATAAAGGGGCAGTGTAAGAAAGAAGGTAGCCAGCGGTGCAGGAAGAAGAATCCAATATGGACGTTGGTCAATCCGATTTCACGGACCCTTCACCATCCGTCAAATATGTTATTGGATCCCCTCGCGCGATATCAGCGACTACCGAAATCCCGGTTAATGTCGGCAGAACCATGATTCAGACACGGCGCTCGAGCCAATTGAACTTTTTCAAGAGAAGAAAAAGAAGTCATTAAAATTTGGAACGTTCGTCGAGTGAAAAACTTATTTTGACGAAGACCGACCTTTTTGTTGCGGCAAGCATATTATATTTCATCGTATAATGTCTGTCAATATGTAAGAAGACTTTTACTTTTTGGAACAAGAATCTGAGAAAGACGTCATCAATGTTTTCTTGATTCGCACGCGTCGTTGCAATGATGGTTTATTTTAAGATACGGAAATGTTTCGGGTCTTCTTTTGTAACAAAGTGAACATAGTTGTATATCTATTGAGACGTAGGAAAAATTTTGGTTTTTGGTACAAGAATCTGTTGTATTAATGTACCTATGTACTTCATTAGTATAGGTTGGCTTATATTGTATATAAAATATTTTGGTACGATAGATATATAATATCAGTTTCTTAAAGTATAATTATATACGATAATGTAGTTTTAAAAAATGTTTTTTATGTTACTGCTTAATAGAGAAGCGAAATATAATTTTTTTTTCTCGAGAAACGTTTCAGTCTTCAAACGATATGAAAAGCACACAAATTGAATTCAGAATTTCTTTCTAAAATACAACAACCATGATTCTCGTTAATCTCATCGTCAGATGTGCATCTAAATATTTAAAATACAAGGTAAAGATGTATCAGAGTATTTATCTTATATCATATCCACTCGTCATTTTAAATCATTTTGATTCTTGTCTTTTCTCAATAAACAGTGGTCGCGAACAATATGTTAAATGCGCCATGCGAGACACTTTTGAAAAAAAATAATATATTGCGCGCGGAAGATCGCGTAACATTTAGAAACTAAAATAATGTCTTCAAGGTTTAACGCGGAAATCGGAAAAACAGCGGCGACCAATAGCAACGTTGCAGTTGCAGATTCGCAACTTTTCTTTCGTCTCCCGTGCTAACTCGATCCTATAAATCGTACGTTCAGCGAGTAGTAACGCCCAACTCGTTTCGGTCCGGTCACAATCGGAACAATGACGCGGAGAGTGTACCCTACCGGCAAGGCAGAAATATGGCGGTCCTCCTGCTCGATTCAATTCGTCGGCTAGTCGAGAGATAGCAGAAGAGCAAGAGGAAACGTAGAGAGGAAGAGCGTACGAGAGACAGAGAGAAGAACGAAGTCGTACGACAGACGGTGGGAAAAGAGAGAAACAGACCGCGAGACTGGAGAGGTGAGGAAGAGGAGAAAGAGGGAGAACGCGGAGGAGGAAGTCGCGAGCTCCACCTTCTTAATTCAGGGAGAGGCGATAAAAATGACAGAGCCACTGCTCGCCCGCGCTGACTTATATCTATTTACTACACAACGGGTGCCTGACAAAAAATAAGAATGGAATAAATAATAGCTTGCTCCTCATTCAAAGGATAACAAATGCGTCTCTGAAAAGGTTCCGGCTGACAATGGGGTGGAGAGTCGCTTACACACGGTCGCCCTGTCTCTCGTGTCGCTCCTCTCTCGCTCTCTCATCTTCCTCCCGAAGTCGTAAAGAACGCTCACGTGGTTGTGTAACGAGAGTGTCCGCGACGTATAGTTCCCGCCTTGCTTAATGTTCCAGTCTGTGCCGGACAAAATGACAAATTATATCGCGAGACATGTTACTCTTCGAAAGATTTAGATTCGCGAGCCAAACGTTTAAAATCTCGGAATATGTGAAGTGGCGTGAGAGCCACACTTTGTAATATTTATAATCGCGTACGAAATGGAAACCGCGAGATTAAAATCGCTTTAAGAGTAGCTTTCTGTCATCGGATATGTCCAATAGTAGTAGCAGAAGAAAAATGATTTGTCGTCGTTCGTTTCGGCTGTCATCAGGTCTTCTGACACGCTCCCATCACACGTGTATACAGGAAACGCGCGGAATGTCGAAATATGGTACGAGAGAAAAGCAGTTAAGCCAATAGGGGTAACAATGCGGGCCTCAACGCGATCCGCGTGCATCGCAAGTTTTAGCCCTATATCCCGTGCGACCTGCGAAAGGAGCATCGGAGCGAAACGTAGGAACGACGTGTCAACTTATATCTTTGCTGTGTATAGAGTAGACGTGAAGTGACTAAATCCGCGTCACCGGTCAGGAATAGCGATGTGAATAACGAAGAGGGACGGGCGGGCGGGCGGGCGACGGGGAATCTCACAGTAGCGCGCGGTTCAGCGTGTATAGTGAAATGCACAAGGGCAGAGACCCCTTTTCCCCATTCTAGAGGGGGTAAGGTGGGCTCGCGCGCGGCACGGAGCACAATACGAGCAGCCGCGGTCCGTTGTTGCGCGCCGGGTCTAATCCGATTAGAGCATGCACCAAAAAAGAGCAAACGCCCAAATCGCATTTATATTAGCTTCGTGAATGAGTCGTAAATATTTATGTTGCAGAGGCTCGTGGAAGTGCGGGCACCGCTAATCGGTTCACGGATGTCGTCGACAATTGAATTTTTTCGGAAGAGCTCTTGCGATCGAAATCTCCTTACAGTCTGAGATAGATCGATAGAAAAAATGTTTTTCCACCATCTCCAGATCTCTCTTTCTCTCTCTCCCTCTTTCTATACACACACACACACACACACACATATATGTATATATATACATATACACTGTATATATTTATATTATAAAAATTCATAATTATCGATCGGTCGCGAGCCTTTAATTTTACGACTTTCTAAAAAGTTAGCTAGAAAATTTGCAGCGAGTTGATTTGCACGAAGGCGGATGAGGGCGAAGCTATCAGCGTAAAAAAAGCCAACACCTCCGGCAAAGTGTCGAAGAGCCCCTCTCTAATTATTCGGCATCGGTGAGTCTTTAGTTCGTGGGGCGCATCAATCACCAGCGCCTTGTCAGACGATCGTGTAATTCTTGTCCGAATCGCGCGCGCCGTCGTGCCTGAGCAGCGGACAAAATTTCTTCTTTCGCTTCTCGGGTCGCGGCTGCAAATGAGTTTATAAAGGCAATATCTCCGTTCGCGGTGTAGTTCGTCGAACCGCCGTCGCCGTCGCCGTCGCCGTCGTCGTCGTCTACGACGTCGCCATCCCCTCCTGCACGCGCGGCGCTAATAATAAAGTTTTCTCGGGTGGTTCGACAACGCGTAGACAGATTTTTAAATTTCCCGTCACAAGGAAGAACCGCCTTCTCTACCCATTCGCTCTCTTTTTTCTTCCTCATACCTTCCTTCTTCCTGCCACTGTTTCTTCTTTCTCTTCTTCTCGCTTGCTAACCCCCCGGCGGCTAGATTCTCGATATAACCACCGGGAGCGACGGGGTAGCGGGAACGGACGCTCCCCCAAGACCGAGGGAAAAATTAATAAAGTTGAGGAACAAAGTAAGTTGGATGGCGTAATGCTGCTGCTGCTGCCGCTAGGAGAAAAGTGGGGGAAGGCTGGCGCAAAGAGGGCGGAAGGCTTCCAAGGGTGGACTTTATTATAACGGAGTGTCGACTCTTTTATGCTTCCTCCGCTTTCCCCTCACTTCTTCTTCTTCTTCTTCTTCTTCTTCTTCTTCTTCTTCTCTTTCTTTTTATATCTCGCCTTACCTCCTATCTCGCTGCGCTGCACAAAGTGCAGATATACACGTGGTAGTCTTATTTAGTTTTGCCAAACCAACACTGTATGCTCTCCATCGTACTACTCCGGTTCTTATTTTATCATTATCTTGTATTTTTATTCACTTTTACTCTTCTTATCTCTTGTTTACTATATGATAAAATGTAACAGAAGAAAAAGTAATTATTTAAAAAAACGCAGATCTTATTAGCGTGATTCGATTTATATAAAAAGAAACAAAATTAGCAGCGGCACACAAAAAAAAAAACAGAAAAAAGAAACAATATCTAGATTACATCCTCAACGCGCGAGGAATCACCGCCTACTCGAAGATTGCATCCGTGATGCGATGTCTAATGGACGATGTTCAATGCAATTAAGAGAATGAGAAGAAAGAAAGAGAGAGAAATGATAAAAACATAAAAGAGCGAAGGGAGAACAATTCGAGGGACTGAGAGAGATAGAAAGAGAGAATGTGTGAGAAGAATAAAGACAGGACATGCGATGGGCAAAGGACGGACACGAGAGAAGCAAAAGAGAGAGCGATCATTCGCGCAACCGTTGATGGACAGCGGCGCCAATTTGACGGTTGGAGGCTTCGACCACGTGGGGCTCTTTTTTTGGTGGCGATGGCCGACCCTCCCCCACAAACGACTGCCAAGAGCCGCTGAATATTGCATCGGCTGTTTGAAAGGGCTGCTGCAACGCCGAGAGAACGTGCTGAGGGAAAGAGAGAGAAAGAGAGATAGATATGAGAGGGGGTGGCTGTGAGGGAAACGAGAGGAGGGCGGGTAGACGAGAAAACGCGGGATGAGTGAATCGAGCGATGGCTAGGGGGTCAGGGTATAGCGTTGGGTGGCGTCACACGCTCTATCTACACCACCTTGCACCACCTGCTCACCTCCACGGGCTTTCGCTTCCATCACGGCTCGTCGCTGCATATCACACGTCGGTCAAACGCCACTCTGTGCTAGCAATGAAATCGCTATACGTTCGCGTACGTACATTCACGTACGCGTTACGTGTGCGCATCTGTGCGCACGTGTACGTTATGTGTACGCGTAAAAGCGTGTATGTATGTGTGTGTGAGTGCGAGCAGCACCGAGAGAGCTTCTATATCCTCGGCGTGCATACGAATTATTTATTCCGCCAGGGCATCGCTTACCGCTCCGACGGTTACTGGCCGATCATCCGACCGATTTTCGGCACGGATGACCGTATATGGACCTTTGTTTTGTGCCACAAATTTTTTTGTTTTTTGTTTTTATTTATTTTTCGTTTTCCTCCGTTTCTGTATTTCTCACGTATGCCGGCGTATTTGTGCGAGGGTCGCGACTACGCACGAATTCGCTCGCAAACATTTCCATTAGATATATCAGTATCGCGCACATCGAATAAAATTGAACAAGTTGATTGATTAGAATACGATAAACACATTAACGAGCTCGTTGACGTTGAGAAATTAATATTTACATTGGTATTTAAATCTTTCTTTATCTTTCCACTCTCTTTTGCAGACTTGTGAAACAATTTTAAGAGCAACGTAAAGTAAGCAGTTCTTAAAGAATCGAGGACACTCGGTAGCCATGAAAAGAAGATGAGGCGCGAAAAAAATTAAACGTCAAATCCCAGAGGGGTCGCGTCCCTTCAAAAGACATCACCGGCGAAGATGGCATAATCGCAGTTAGGCTCAATTCATTAAGGAATTTAAGGGGCGGCGGAAAACGACAGTGAGCTCTTAATGGTTTTCTCAATTACGAGTCAGAGTTGGTAGATGGTGCAGGTCTGAAAGCTGGCCTAGTCATCTGTAATAAAATAAATTAGAAGAAGAACGGAACGCGAAATAGTGTAATTATTGGCTCGCCACTCCGGCAAACTAGCTAATAATGCTTTATCTCACTATATTGATAGCCCCAACCGCAACGATTTCGTTTATAACAGCTAAATTGGCTGATATATAATAACACTTATCACAATTATCCATATATATTTTCTTATATTTTTTAATCTATTTACCGCGACAATTATTGTCAAGCTTACGTGTGTGAAACTAATAAGAGAATAATTTATTCAATTTTGCAATTATTTTTTCTTATTTCTTATACAAATTACATAGATTATTATTAAAAAAATAAATAAAATATTATGTAGTATAATATACTGCGATTCAACTTGTAACCAAATGAATCTTTTGTCATGAAAACGTCTTAATTTAATAAACACCAGTTCTTTTTTATTACATCTAGACTAGACAATCGATCGTTGAATTACACGGACTCGTTCGATAACCGAGAAGTGCACTAAGCAATCCAGTCGCGTACAACTTGAAACCAATCCCGCGAGGATAGCGACGAATGAGAGGAGGAGCCATTACCGGTAGAAAAGTAAGATCAGAATGCGGGTGGCGTCGTGACGCCTAATGAACCCATCAGCTTGGCGCGTGCCCTCCGCACGGAGTTGTGATTAGACTGGGCATTGGCTTCCGAGATCGTACTCTGTATGAAACTTATCCCGACTGCGCGATCAGTTCGAGACCCCGATCCGAGTTTCAATTATACCGAACGTTCTCCCGACAGGCGTTACTCCTCAGAATAATATCCGACATAAGATATCCGAATAAAGGGAAACGATCACGAGAAAATTAAACGTGTGTGACTTGAATTATAAACTCTTATAAATCCTTGTAACTCTTTGATACTTGAATTCTCTCGAAATATATATATATATATATATATTTTATCAAAACGCCAATATTTCTGCGAATATTATGCATTATTCGATCAAAAGCATTATTGATACTTTGCGATTTCACGGAAGAAATGCAAATCAATAAATGCCATTCAACGTCAGCAAATAGTTTCTAAAAATATTGACAACTCGACCCACTACTATTTCGTCGTATGGTAAACGATATCCGTGACGTATGAATGCGCGACATATCGTTTTGCCTCGAGCGAGCGGAGTCGTAAGGGGAGCAAGAATCACTCGAAACGTGTTTTCACGAATGACCGTGTAATGACGAATAATGGGATCCTCCCGAACGTGGCCGGCTTGACATCTTTGCGCCGCGTGATGCACGAGAAAAGCGATGTGGGATGACTGATGACCGTCTTAAGGTTCGAAGGCGTCTTAAGCTCGAAGAAGGCAAGCTCAAGAAAGGACGAACGGCGCGCGGGAACAGGTAGCTTCCGACGAGCTAGCCCGCGGGAGTTACACACCGAAGTCTTGAATGGGAGATAGTCGTATTCCCGGAACGTGGACGCGCTTCGTCTTCTTTTTCGTGCGACTCCTTCGCCTCGCTCGCACTTCTCTTTCCGTTCCTCTCGCCACGGATTAAATAGAAAGACAGTGTGGCCAAGAAAAATGTCCGCGCGCCCCTGGTGGCCCGTCCAAGATTCGGTGCTTGTATTGTACGTGAGTTCTTTCTTTCTCCGTTTGCCTCATGTGCCTCTTGTAAATACAGACACATGAGGATTATGGATGCTCGCGAGCGACTCGCGCTGGTATCGTTGAATGGCAATTCTCGGAGTTGCGACGCAGAAAGAAGGAGAAAGAGAGCGAGAGAGAAAGAGAGCGAAGAAGGTCGGTAATAGGCTTAAGAACGACCGGAAAAGAAGGACTCGCCTCGATTCATTTTGAATCGGCTCTACGAACACTTTTCTCTCTCTCTCTCTTTCTTCTGAGCCATCCAGAACTTGCGCGATAAAGACCGGTCACGTTACTAATGCGTGTTTACCCACGCACTGGCTTTTCGTATGTACATACATGGTGTATAATCTTGGGTGCTCTTTCTCTCTTTCTCTTTCTCTTTCTCTTTCTCTCTCTCTCTCTCTCTCTCTCTCTCTCTCTTCTTTTCAGATCCCTTGAGTCCTGACATTTGTTGCTTCCGGTTATAACTAATAAGACCTACGGTTGTCAAGAGTATTTTACGAGATAATCGAAGCTTAGAGGTGTGCCTCTGCCCCGTGCCTCTACCTCGAAGAATTCTAAAGACGACGCATGTAATACCGTGTGCATAGGCAAACTTAAATCAAACGTATCTAATAATACGTGGCTCTTTTTACTTGCCTTCCTTTGATTTATTTATTCTTTACGAATGTTTATAGAACATAAAGTTCTTATAATGACCGGCTTGCTGTGACCAATAAATGAACGCCTGTCCTTATTTAACTTTCATTACTAGCGCGTAAACTGAGCTTTATTGATATTTGCTTAGAAGAGGCAAAGCCACGGATAAGATACTTTGGTCACGCGTAGACTATTGTGTTTCGATTCGATGTACAAACTCGTGAAAACACGTTTTTCTTCCTAGATTTATTTATAACAAGCTAGTTTTTAATTAAAATTAAAATTTTTAATTAAAGTTCTTTTTTTTTTATTAGAATGCAGAATAAAGTATAAAAAATACTAGCCTGAAAATACTAACCTATATTCTATTTAGAATATATCACATTAACATGTTATTTAGACTATCACATTGACAGTGAAAATTATATATCAAAATTATTTTAATATAATTTTAAAAAAAATAGAGAGACCTCTCTAGTGTAATTAACTTTTCTTTCTAACTTTTGTCGATAACGCTTTAAGCATCGATCCTGAAGGAGAATTCTCGTTTTCCAAAGGTTTTCGACTTTTATGGCTGTAACGATCGTCGCGTTAAAAAGGAGTAGTCAGTGAAACGAAGAGTAGTTTTATAAGGGTTCTCTCAGCTCCAAGTCTATTACGGCGCTTGAATAGCGAGATATCGACGTCGGTTGCTCGAAAACGGATCTTTCGCGCTTTTTACGATTTGTTTACAGCAATCTCACCCTTCTATAAACGTTATTCGTTTAGCCAATCACGCTCTTGTAAACGATTCATATCTGCCTGAATCGTCATATAAAAATTAAGATAAGCAATTGAAACGATTTTGCCCGCTTATTGTTAGATTTATTTATTTGTTCAAAAAGATGTAGTTTATAGACGTTTGAATTCAAAAACTTTGAATTAAAAAAAAAATCGTTTTGTTTGTACGAATACACACTCAAGATGATGGCAGCACTAACTTTAGATTACTGTAGAAGACGATCTCCGGGTCGGTTCCACGTAACATGTTCTATTGCAAGTGCCATGTTTTGAGAAATATATAAATTTGTAAACAAAACAAAAAATAAGAACAAAATAATAATTATTCGTGCATTATTCGTGTTAATAATATCAAAGCAGAGAACATTCTATAACTTCTGTTATTATTAAAATATTACACAAAAACTATCTATTTTATAAAAATATCACATACGAAAGTAAAGATATCTATAAATCGGAAAACATTTGGCAACAAACAGCTGTTGCCTATGTGAAATATATATCCTTCTAATCGATACACATTTACAGGTCGACGAGGAAAAATGTGCCGATTACATAATGCGAATAGGACCGACCGCATATCTCTTGGAATCGATCTCCTGCGGACAAAACCTTTTAGTCTTTTGTACGGAACGCGCGTCATTTAACTAAAAATATGTCATCCTATGCGAAAAGAAGATTCTGGAAAATAGCGTCTAACAAATTAGCAGGACGACTCTCTTTTCGTTGTGTAGTACTGTTGTTCGCAGTAGGGGTGGGACCGTACCGTCTGCCTGAAAGAGAAAAGTCGTGTTTTCCGACGCAGCGTATCTAAAGAGCTGTCGTCTCCGTTTCTTTAAAAGTCACTATGTCTACATTCACTTCGTGAAGTATCAACATGATACCTTTCTCACCCTGATGTTTTCTATTTAAAAGAAACTCCTTAACGAATAACACAGGAGAAGACAATAGACGTGACATTTGCCATATTGTAGAGACAAGATTTGTCAAGTTGTTCGGTGAAATTTATATCCTAGGAAAATATTTGTATCATCCAAAAGATTTTTATATATTATATAAATTTCTTATAATCTCCTTGTGTGTTTCTCACGCACACGCGTGCACACGTGTGCACGAAGTGCAAAAAAAAAAAAAAAAAAAAACAAATTGCCTTTACATAGTAAATATTCGGATTTCCTATAATCACACGAAATTATCGAGCGACATCTCTCACGAAATCTCGATAAAAGATTCCTACACTCCTGGCGACAGACAACGATTGTTTCTTCCGAATCAGACTACCGTATACAGAATCGTCGCGACAAATGAAAAATCGTTTCACGGTGTGTCCGACGGCAAACTAGATAGACCAGACCGGACCGGACCGACTCCGGACAAGACCGACACGGCGTGGCGACCCGACGTCGACCACGGAGAAACCAGAGACAGCCGCGGCATACGGACTAAGGCGGCTCGTTAGGTTCAAAATAGTTGGACCACTACTAATTCAAGCTGACATAATTGGGGGTGTTTGTTACCTGCACACCCTCGTACGAGCGCTCCTCGTACAAGATCGTATAACGAAGAAGAACATGGAAAACCTCTTCGGACGATCCTAGGGGTCGATAAGCGATGCTATCGTCGCCCGACAGCTTGTAGCTCAACGTACCCTCATCCTCCACCTCCCCTCCGTCGCCTTTCTCCTCTTTTCCTGCTCTCCGCCGGTCTTCCTTCTTTCGACTCTCTGCCTCTCCTACCTTTCCTACACTATCCTGACCTCCCTTCTTCGCTTTCGGTGTACACCGCTCTCGCCAAGCGGGAACAGCGCGCCTTCCCTTCTTTTCCCCCAACTTTTCCTCACGGCTCTGTCTCGCTCCTATTCCTTCGACGTCTTCTCTCTCGCCTTTGTCGCTTGATATATACGCAGATATACCTATGCGGGCACCTAGTCGATGACCCTCCGATATCCAAGAGATAGCCGCCAGATATTCGCGAACTGGAGACAACGCTCCCGGCTCGCTCCACCGTGAAATTCGTGCGTATCTACATACAGGCTTGGTCAAAAGACCTTTTTGGTTCTCCTTGTTGTTTCTCTTTACTTTCTACGCCTTGCATATCTTTATATTCAGATACGATAAACAAAACTATCTCTATTTACTACGATATTTAGTCGTAGTAAATAAAGTCGAAAATATAAATGATAAAAGAGATGTTTTTTTTTTTTATTTAATCGATAAGGTTTATTTGAATCGTCTTGTAGAAATATCTCTTGTATGTCAGCAAGTCTTGTCTTCTCAACAATTACGAACAGTCTGAATCAGAACGCGCGAGCTTTGTATTTCTGTATCGCTGGTCACAGTCCGCCCAGTAACTTCTAGTTGATTTACTGCGCGGCGTGACAGTAGAGATCTCGTCTGATATTTCACGTATTGCGGAAGACCTATCTATAGGCATTTGCTTTCGAATCATGCATACTTGTTGTGCACGATAACTGACTCTGATAATGTCTCGATTCTCGAGCGTTATCACATTAGAGAAGTAAAGATTTCACATTTGCGAGAGTTATCGCAAAATCAATCATGTTCACTTCCTGATAAGAACACGTCACACTTGTTTTGCTATCCAAGCGAGTTTTCTTAAAATACCGTGAAGATGGACGCAGGATCCAGGTCGGGTTGTAAAGTCAAGGTTTTGACGTGTTTGCATAGCGATAGGATGACACGCGAGAGAAAGAAGATAGTGGCGAAAAAAAAAATCCCGATGTGCAAATATTCCGATCCGTCGACAAACAGGCGGTCACACGTATATTCGTAAAAGAGGAACCGCCGAAAGTGAACTCGAGAAATCCGCAGGCTGTTGTCTCGAGACCCGTGAAAGAGCATGTTTTATTTGCGTGGGGTGTGAGCTTGGGCGAGCTCGTTCGTTTTGCGCTGTTGAAGCAAAAACCGACGGATTTAAACTCGAGTCAAGTATGTTGGCTGATAAAACTGGAAACATCACACGCACGTCTAAACTGCGCGAAGAGCCTCGAGTGTATTTCGCTTTTGGACTTTCCCCCTCGAGTGGCAACCAACTTTGGTCTCGACAAACTTTCTATGCCGACAAAAGTTGTAGACAAACGTTTTCTGCATAAAAGATAGAATTTCGCTTAAGCGATTAAAACAAAAAAAAAACCAATTCTACAATTGTATATTTTTTTACAAGTGGTGTAATAAAATTATTTGTTATAAATGTGTGTATCCAACTGTTCGTTATTCATTTGAATAATAACGGCGTATTTTCCAATTCAAGCTACTATCTGTCAAATTTGGCGGCCTGCCAGTTTCTTGAATCTTCCCGGTAAATGTTGTGTTTACAAATATATTAACACAACGAGATCCAACACACGCGTTTCACGTTTTCACATATGTAGACATTTCTGAAGGAAACTTGATCTATTTTCTAGAAAATCGTTTGTCGAACGAGACGGCATGACCACCCACGAAACAACAACACGTGTCTCGAATAGCGCGTTTCATAAATCGATATATTTTTTAAAGTTAAATAATTTTTCCCGACGGAAATTCCGAAAAAATATATATAAAGGAAAAAGAAAATCAGTTCTCAAAATAAATCATTACGAGCTGATATTAGTGTTTTCCGGTGACACGCGTTGCTCCGAATCCGACCGCGGGGACAAATAAACAAACAGCTCGCTGTTCTTCTGTCCGCGCGCTGAGAATCTCGAAGAAACGCGCTCGCGAACGGAAGAGCGTGCCGACGACGGATTATAAGAGAGCCGTATAATATGACTCTTCGTTGGTTCGTCTGACCGAGGCCCTGTCGGTCGTGTCGTGTTTACGGGTCTTTGAGACGAGCGTGTTTCTCTTGGCTGTGCTTAATGGCCATATTTTCGGGACCCGGGGGCCGTAAAAGTGACAAAAAGCGGCGACACTCGTGAGTGCATGTTCAGCGTCTGTCAGCGCTCGTAGGTCCTCACGCTCTTGGTAGTTTTCACGACGAGGTGTACGCTGGCAACACACTCGCGTGCTCGCATGTTCTCGGGTAACCGTGCGATAAGACGAGGAACGACGTTTTCTTTCACGAAAAGAAATCGTATATCGTAGTAGAAACATTCTGTCTCTCTTTTCTCTTCCCTCTCCTCTTACATTTTCCTCTCCCTTTATCCGTTTCGACGAACGTTCAGTTTTTTTGTTCTGTGCTAAAGCTTTTTTTTCAAGAGAATGTTCTTTCATTTGAAGGAAAGTATTTAAAACAAAAAACAAAAACCAATCGCTACGTATTTTTCTCCATAATGTAAATTACATGTATCTCACCACAGTGTGCGAGCACTTAAGCTGAAGAAACCTTTCGCGAATTTATATACCTATGTCGTCATTAAATCAGAATCTCCAAGATAGATCTATTCGGAGAGAGAGAGAGAGAGAGAGAGAGAGAGAGAGAGAGAGAGAAGCAAGATTGGTTTTTACACGACGCGCGAGGACTGAATTATCTCTTCGAGCTACATTCGATTAGTTGGTAATTTTACGTCTCATGAAAACTTTAGCGACATGATAATTAAATTAAGCAGCCAAATATAAAAGCTCTCGAGAGTCGCACGGACACGCAAGCTTCGTTAGAGCTTCGCTTCTCGTTGCGATCGCGCGCACCCGACTCATATACAGAAAAAGAACGGAGGATATTAGCTCGTCTCTCTATTTATGAATCTATTCGGGGACATTGGCACGAAAGGAACTCAACGGGAAGCGTCGCGAAAACCGGGAATAAACTTACGAACCGCCGGTATTTATAAGCAACAAATGACAAAGATGACAAGGCAAGGCAATCGTCCTACGTTCCGAATTTATGTTTCATCGTCAAACGAATAGCTCGCGCGCGCGCGCGCGCGCACACTCCTTTGCGAGCGTCAAGCGACACGGCTCAAAATACTTGCTCCATTAGTATGCATGCACGTATGTATGCACGTATATACGCCTGATACGCGCGCACGCGGGCTCTAAGATTTATTTCGTCGTACTTTTTCTCTCGAGAGGGATGAAATGCCGCGGCTTACCGGGATTATTGACGTTTCATTCCTAGACGATCTTACGATATTATTAACGTCGCGCTGCTGCAGTCAAAAACATATGTATTTTTCACAAAAGTATACGCATTTAGAAATGTCAAAGAGAGACAGAGGAAAGACAAAAGATATTTTTACTTACTTACATCGCACAAGGTAAATGTTTTTAAAGAATTTCTCGAAGTAATGAGAATTTATTGACAGTAATGAAACAAAAGAAGAAACGTCAGACAGAGAATCGCGCGGTATGTATCTTTGAATTATAAAACAGAGAAGAGCTCTCTAATAACGAACACGGTTCTCTGCGATCTTCCGTGAACAATAACGGCGAGAAAGAGAAAAAAAGAGAGAGAGAGAGAGAGAGAAAGAAAGAGAGAGAAAGCAACCTATCACTCGAGAAGGAGAACACGAGTGTCTTCGGCTCGTGGTCTCTCACCCTGGTTATTTATCGGAGAGATAAACCGTCGTGGCTGTTAAACGCGCCGGTTTAACATAAACACCGATAAGCTGACCGCGAGAGGCCTCGGACACTAACCAGACGCGAAAACCAGAACCTCGAGGAAGGCGAGCACATCTCGGGAAAAACTCGTGTTCCCTGTCGCGCTTATTCGGAACCCTCTCTCGCTTTCTCATCTCGGCTGTCACCGAAACTCGGTCCGTCTTTCTCTTTTAGCACGGATCGTTGCGTTAAACATGCTCGCGCATGAGTACACTACCTACATATGCTCCGCTCGTTCGCTCCGTGAACGTTAAGCACGCATATACATGCACGAATACTACTCGCTTAGTGTTTATGCAGCGGCAACACTGTACGCGTGTGTGCGCCTAACGTGCCACATGAACACGCATGTAGCTGTACCTGAATTGCTTGACACTGTCGACGAGACTCAATGACGCTCCGACTAAAGGGTATTCAGTTTAATCCTTCACCTGAGAGAGCGACGTAACCGAGATTTATTTCACGTTGTTCGTACATTGATGCAAAAAACATATGAAAAATAAGAACAAAACAACACGATTAGCAAATCTATAAGCGATATTCTGCACTTCAAATTTTATTATCTTGATCAATATCAAATTTTATTATCTTGATCAAAATCTGATCATTCTCTGTCTCTCTCTGTCTCTTTCTGTCTCTCTCTCTCTTTCTTACTTCATAATTACTGATACACTTAAAAGAATTGAGTTATATCTCTCATTTTTAATAAATTTGATTGAGTGACGTGTATCGTTTCATCCAGTAATTAAATTTTGCTGTGTTGGCAGATCGTGTGGTTACTTGTTTCGTAACTGTTTTCACAAAAGCTATCAATCGGAAAACAATATGCGAAAACTGCATCGCAATATCGCCGTAAATCGGAACTTAATCGAAAGAGATATCAGGTATCGGTTTAACGCTCGGTCACGCTCGTGAATTTTCATTCCAAGCGCGCATGTATTCCATATGTCCTATCCGATAATGTGGAGGACATATTATAGAGGTAATATATAGAGATACTTGCACGCGCGACTTCGTTACAGGTATATAAACTTACGAGAGGTCGGCCGGGGCAAGTATACATATTCTATTAGCCGTCATTGAGAAATGTGATTGTTGACAATTGGAACTAAGCACACAAAATTTTCTACGAGAATTACACGATAAAGAAATAATTTTTTATTCTTTTTTCTCTCACTCAAGTTTTAATGTTAATAGATCTTTCAAAATGTTACATAAGAGAAATATTAAAAAATATAAACTGTTTGAAAGGAAAAGAGAAAAATATATGTTTTTGGTGCGTGTTTTTCCAACTCTTGCTCAACATTGAATCTATAATATTCTCAGTAGATTGCACAAGAAATCTTATGAAATATTACATCGATATTACATGTATACTTATAGTATAATCTACTTAACTTTATTTGCCAAAGCAAGTAAAAGATATACAAAATAAAGTTAATTTTGTGGTGCTACATTCCGAAAATAAGTAATTTTTATTTTACGTTTAAGATTTGTCACACAATATATGTAGGTAATTCCATTTCCATACAATTTATTATCAAATGCTACTTATTATACAATAAAAATATCTTTAGTATTTTTATCTTAATGTAACAATTAGCGACTTACACGTTCAAAACTATTTAAGCAATATAAAATCTAAATATATATAGTCAATCTAAATAAAAGTTTAGCCTCTTCTTTCTTTTAGTATGTCTTGGTATATTACCATTGCAAAACTCTATTGCGACACCTTTTCCTGTTATTTTTTAATTTGACTTGCTAACATGCTGTGACACAGCTAAACACAATGTAGTTCAGATTGATATTCTTGTGCAACGTGATTAAAATTATACGCAATAGCGTAGAAAAGGTAGAAAAGTCTATACGCGACGCAATGTGCACAATTTTTCCTTTCAGTGTAATTATATGAGCAATCGGCGGCGCCGATGTCCCAGCACATGAAGTCGCATTAATAATATCTTAATCAATGAAAAGCATTATTTGTACTTTCATGTGTTAAAACATCTACGCCGCCGACTACATCTTATATTGTTAGTAACATGTAACAAATCATATATTTTACTCAAACTTATTTATTTATCTTATTCATGAGCACTTTCAAAGTTTTGTTAGAAAATTTATTTTTTTATGTCGTTTGTCACTATAATTATTATATCATTATCTTAGTAGCATTAAAAAATATTTCTCAGCAATAATCTACAACGAATATTATAACAAAATTTTGTTGAAGCTTTACTTTTCAAGGCTCGTGACATCTGTATCATGCTCTATAAAATGAGGTCTTTCTGTTTATTTATAAAATACAATGTGACAAGCACGCGTATAGATGAAGTTTAAGCGGCTGCGATTTAGCGTGTGTTAGTCACGTCGTAATATATTACGACCGAAGTGCCGGTCGTTGATGCTCTTTGGGTTTGTTTGCCCGCGGCTTAATGGATACACCTCAAGGACTTTTCTCGTGCTTTATAGCCCGTGCGGAACCGCTTGGATTCCGTCCAATGTCCGCAGCACTCGCCACTTTTACTTCCAGCACCCTTTCTACCATTTCTAGCACCCTTTTCCACCTAGATCGCACGTAATCATTAGCAATTTTTCCTTCCGTTTAGAAGAAACACGCTAAATAACCATTGAATATATTTAAACTTTTTATCTCTTTCGAGCCCGATCGCAAATGACAAGACAAGCTCAACGACCTAACATATTTTTGTTTATTCTAATAAAACTCTTTTTTTTATCTTCAAACCACATACAACTTTTTATAATAATTTCACAACAATGTTCTCTTTAAAGTTTCTTTTACGCGATCTTACTTCTCCGAAATTGTTTTTCAAAATACTGACTGATAATATAAATTCTTTCACATGACGCATATGGTGCGTCATCGAGTACTTTGGATAGGTACTGTGTGACACACACGGTGTGTCACCGGACTCGAATCGGTTATACTACTAGTGATAATGTTAACTGTACTTAACATCAATTTGATTTGAAACGTAATGCTAGAACAAGAGATGAATTGATTGATTGAGGGCTAAAGAGGAAGAAAAAGAGAAAAAAGAGAGAAAGACAGAAAGAGAGAGAGAGAGGAGGGGAAGGAGGGAGGGAGAGAGGGAGAGAAATTCATGATTGTACAATTTATTCAAACGTTATATCTTGCAAAGCGTGTTATCTTTCTGAAGAAGGTTTACTTTTCACATAATATCTCTGTTTCGTGATGGAACCATAAAATAAATTACCGCGCGTATGCGGTGAACGAATATATTCCGGCACTCATCGAACGCGTTATCTCTCTGGATCCATTACTTCGCATCTCGGTTGTGATGATACACGCGATTCTACCTTGTTTCACTTTATTTAATTTTCGTATCCGACCGCGGACGCAAAGGACCTTTCGCGTTCCCGCCATTCAGCTTATCGGGAACATTATCCGTGTTGCGGCGGTTCCCGCGTGACGTTAATACGCGTGCAGCAACATAATTCGCGGAGCACTTATCTATTATGAGCGACGAAATGTCGACCGGCTGCCTACCGCTAATTACGCTATTTGTCAAGAATTCTTCGTGATCTTCTCACAATTCTCTCCCGTACTCTGTTTGTACATTCCGCAAGATTATAAAACACACTCACATCGCGTAGGTAGGCTCGTCTTCGCTTTTTATCTCTGCGTGTCCACACTTTTGCTTCCCGTCTTACTTGGGATAACACGGCGTTTCTCCGATGGGATTCTGTTTACGCACAATTTTCATTTGTAATAACTGAATAACATTGAATGCGCGTATCTATTGACGTAAATTAACCGCAGCGTGATGTTAATGCACAATCAAGTGCTAGATCGCTCGACGCACTTACATTTTACGAGGCGCTCGGCGCTGAGGAAATTTGTATTATGCGGATCATTCCGTGGCTATGTTTGCAGCCACCGTTATCATTCGCGTTCGCTTTCTTCGCGGAATTGCGTGTATACATAGCAGGCTAAGTGAAAAGTATTCACATTGACGCATACTGCGAACTCGTATCTTTGCTTTAAATGCAAAAGTAATTCATTTGCTATTTATGACTCGAGTGTCAATAATTAAACGCTTGCATATCATCGAGCGAAGCATGTCATAAACGACAGAAGTACTTAGCCGCGATTATACGCGGTTACATTTGACCGAAGTTCAGTTCCTCGTTTTATCTCTTAATATTCAACTTTGCGTCTCGTCTCGAAACATATACAACGATGATGCATGTGATTTTCGATTGATTCTCTTTTCGTCTTCGGAGCCGCGATATTGGCTCCGAGAGTCTGTTAAAGCAAACGATTTCTCGGATACTCGCGAGTTCCGTATCAGCTGTTGTCGCTGTTCAACGAGCGTGTACGTCGACACGGGGACAATAACCATAAAGTTCCACGATAACGGTGAGGGCAAGTTTGAGTTGACGCGAGACGAGGGAAGGCGAAGATGCAGGAAGAGACAGAGAGGACAAAACGCAGAACGTTTAAACGCTGAATGAAGCATAAGTTAGACATGAATGAACGGCTCTTTTCTTTTCGCGGGGATCTCGTCTCTTCCGGTATTAATTAATAATTTATAGAAAGGCGTTTCACACACGCGCGCATCAAGTTCCCGCACAGTCACGATGTGTAACTACTAAGCGATTCACGTCGTATGAGATATGAGAACGCACATTACAGAACTGGCCGGCTCAATGCCCGGTCTTGTTTTACCTAATGGCTCTGAAATTGAAATTTATGACGCAGGTTCCGCGCAGTATTGCCGATCAACGATAGAGTTGTACGTTCGGAGAGAACAGTAGATCTTTATTCTATACGTTTGTGAAGAGGAAGATACATCAATAGCTTGATGAAATCATGAAGGAAAGAGGAAAGGATTGAAAGTGACGTTGTAGGAAATGCGATAACTGTCTAATTTATATATGTGGAACGGATTAATTTAATATTATTACGTTTTAACTCTCTATTTTAATATTCTTTTCTCTTTCACGCATGTGTTGCACAAACTCTTCTTCGCACATAGAATCTCTTCCTGTAACTTCACACTATATCGCCGCAAGTGTGTGTATCGTAAATATATACAATTTTTTTTTTTTTTCATAATACGAACTCTTTTTGGTCGAAAAAGAGAATGCACGTATCTGTACCGATGTAGACGAGAACATTCATACCATGGTATCGCGATGGCAGGCGTTAATTAAGTTCCGAGTTAAGAGTTTGTACAAACCGGCGTTTCCCTTCGCCCTTCTTCGCGCCCCCGGATTCCCTCCGCAGGAGAGATTTTCCCTTTCTCCCTTTCCCTTTTTCTCAGGACCATTGCGTTCGTGGAGAGCGAGGCGATCCGCAAGATCCCCGCTCGCGGCGCGAAGGATTGTTACGAAAGGATTTGCGGTAATCCTCGATCTAATTTGCATGCTGATGGTAATGGATGTGTATCTTCTCTTATTCCCTGGTTTTGTCGCCGCCTGCTATCCGCCTCTCAAGTTGTGTTTGCGTGGCAGCAGCTCGCTCGAGAAAGAAATGCAGGTGGCCGGTAATGTTTTATCAGGTCGTGCTTGTGAATCTGCACCTGTCTTTTAAACGCCGTCAGAGTAAACCAACAAGTATGAACACGTTGAGTGAGAATTTAAAGTCGATATATGCTCCGGATATACTAAATTATTTTTTTATGCGAAAATTGCGTGCTTCACAAAAAAGTTTTCGAAAATTTGCGAAACGATAAGTCCTTTTTGACATAGAAATTTGCAAATGATTGAATCTTACATTTCGCAATAGAGATTAAATCCTCTTGACATAATAAATCAGCATATCGTTGCCAGAGAAATTTTAAAGTGACACAAGAATCAGAGATTAATATGCCTCCACATGAATACAAGTGATATTTTCCCTGAGTAACGCAAAATCTAAATATTACGCCAATTACAATAAACGTCTGGTCGCTAGTTACACGTCTGGTTACTACATCGAGAATGTGGCCGCAAGAACTGGTTGCATTTCACCTACCTGTGGATTCATCGGAGAACGCATATAAGGGGAACCAATGCAGCAATCCGTGCACGGCGTTTATACTCGCGGCGATCACGTGCACGGAGAACCACGAGAGCATCGCTCGAGGCGGAGCATGTACGAGTGGTTAAAATAGGAAGACGAGGAAGAACGCCCACCGTGGCCCCGCAGGCCTATCGGAGCCGACGCCGATGGGAAAAGAACTCGGCTGTTAACAAGATGGTGCTCACTCTCGACACCGCGTCGTGGTCGCGTAGCGATCGCTTTCGTGGCCTTTCTCGTGCGGTCGAAGACGCGACCGTGCGGCGCCTTCTCTCGTCTAGCCACCTCTCGCCTCGCATCCCACCCTTTCAACATGGCCGACTTCCCTCACCCTCTCGCGCAGCCCTTCCTCTCTCCTCGCGTTTCCTCACGCCGGCGTTCGCCGCCGCTCCTTCTTCCTACCCCTCTGCTCCTTGTCTTGGCACTTTTCGAGTATTCGTGTAATCTACTCACCGGCGACAGCACTTTGTTCGGGCATTATCGAGTACACGCCGCGTATAGATAGGGTAGCTCTTACGGAGCGGCTTCCGTGCCGAAGATAATGGTTCTTGAGTCTGCGGCAACCGCAGTATTGAATTATAACGATATACACCTAACAGAAAGAGAAGAGATATCGACAAACAAACTTTTAATTTCTTCGAGTCTAGATAAGAAAACTCACATAAACTAGCCAAACATTTTTCCCACTCTACATCAGTCAGAGCATCCCTGATATACACAGGTAATCAACAGTAATTACTGTGCAGCTGTTTAAAAGACCCCAGAACACGCCATCTGAATATTTACAAGTAGACCATTGGAATAAAATTTATAGACTTCACTGATAACTGATAGAAAAGAAAACAAGCGGCTTGTGCAATTAGTCCTTTATCAACATTCTTAACAACACACCGAAACTTTATACGTCAAACTTTCTTAATTAATCTGGCGTAAGCAAGATAAAATGTACATATTAATATAAGTAAAAAACATTATTATATTAAAATAATATTTACCAAAAAAAAAAACGAAATACAATTGAAACAGGCTTTAAATATAAATAAAATTCAAAAATCAAAATCAACCTTGATGCTGTAGACTATTGAAAAAATTATTTTTATAAATTATTCTTTATTTTATAAATTTATTTTCTTCTGGTTTTCTTGAAAACTCTTTTGATATTCCTTTTTTGATATTGATTTTACAGAGTCGCGTTACTAAATTCAGGATATTTGTAACACCAATTTTCCAATCGCACAATTCTTTCCACGCGCGAATAGTACCTGACAGTCTAACAAGACCTCCGGTGTGTGTCGAACGATTCTGGATGCCTTGCTACGACGCGAGGGTGGAGCACGCGCGCGTCGACCCTCATGTAAATTGCTTCATACCACGAAGACTCTCCACGCTCGACGAATACGAGAAGGAACGCTCTTACAAGTTCGAGACGCGAGGCGCGATAGAAAACGGGAGAACCTTCTGGTTTACGAGCGCGATATGACCGCGGCTTCCAGACTTTATATTACTTTTACGCCATTCGCGGGGAAAAACCCCGACGACTCACCCCCGGCGATCAATGCGCCGGTCCAGAAACCGTTCGTTTTCAACGATAGGAAACACCTTACGAAACCAAGTCGAGCTCGACGATTTGCTTCCCCTCGTGTTAAATCTAAAGCAGGCAAGATGGATTTTCGATGTACTCGGTAAACTCGACCAATATACTTGCGCGCTAAAGATCCTTTCATAATTTGTAAGCTAATCTAACTCTGTCGCTCGTTTAGTCGTTTTGATTTATGCGGGCGAGCTAATGGCTTGTGATCTTCCGACCGTTGGTTTATCACAGAGATATACATAAGATATAACTTGCGCCTTTCTTATGCAAATAGAAATAGATCACCACGTGGATTTTACGATCGAATACATTTGCGTGGCGATGCGTTCGGCAATCGATGAAAATGCATGGTGACACGCCTTACGCGTAGCACCGATATTGCGATACCAGAGAAGCGGCGCTTAAGGTAATATTTCTGCGGGCTAGATATTGCATAAACGGAATAAAGGATCAACCGCCAATAAAACGAGGCGTTACCGCCTATCGAAGGTATGTTCCGATGACGTCCACACCGGACACAGCGGTTCGTTCGCTTTGAAGGTCGTCAACGAGAGCCACCCCCTCCACACGCAACAATATACGGTGGCGCTAAAGGCCCTCTCCCGACGAACGCCGTAGAATTTATTGGCACGCCAGCTGCGGCTGGCCCTCTCTCGGACTTATAAATGTAAACGAAAATCTGTAACGTCCGCGGCGGCGTGGCGTGGTTGGTGAGGCGTGCACAGGAACGCAATCCACCTCTAAAAGGGGCGCCTATCCCGCCGATGCTGAAGAAGCTGTGGGAAGGGGATGAGGTGACCGGCGATCGGATTTAAAGGGAGCCGTTGATCGACCAACAAGTGGTGGCGGCTGCTTCAAAGAATATCTCTCTGCCTTACTCGCTCATTCTTGTTACGCTAACTCTCTCTCTTTCTTTTTCTTACAAACTAACAGTTCCATCTCGCTCATCCCGCTCTTCTCTCTCAAATGACAATCGGCCTGGCCGATGGTATTTTCTTCTAAAATGCCCACACCTATATCCGCCGTGTCTCACCCATTAGATTAGGTGTCCGGGTCCGATGTGGGATGCCGCGTCGCACGAAAAAGAGGTTTCCGAGACAGTCTGGACGAATCAAGAGGGGAATAGAAAGGAGGGAGAAAAAACGACGAAGTCGATAGCACGACACGACCACTCCGGCTTAATGATGTGCCGTGTGCTAGCGATCCACTTCTGCACTCTGCTCCCGAGGATGCAACCGTCAAGAATGCACCGTGCGAAGCTTCTTTTCCACGTCAAACCGCACTTGAACCGGTCGTTTCTCTCTTTTCTGATTATCCTGAGCTTCTGAACCTCTCGATACGTATCTCAAGCCCTCAGGATCAAAAGCGATAATCTGACATTTTATATATTTCAAAAATTTTATCAAAAACATGATAAATTATGCACCATTAAAAGTGTATGGAGCATCAGATATTTAAATTGAGCATATTTAGCATTTGAAAAAATTTCAGAAGAGAAGAGTAAAAACATTATCTTTAAATGGGCAAAGCTTTTTCTACTCTTTACTTTCTTCACATCACTGGCATTGATAACGGTTTATGTCGGATGTGAGAGAACTACGTGCGAGAAACACACGTCTACTTGAAAAATGAGGTGCTATATTCCGCGAAGTTAAACGCCGGCGGTCCGATCGCGCGGCAATTCGCATAAGGGGCGCTCGGAGCATTCGCAGGTAGCTATAAATTATATTGCCCTTGCCATTAGCAGGGCATTTTGTGATAACGCAGCGCCGGGAAGGGAGGAAAGGGGGGAGGAAGAGCGAAGAGCGGAATAGGAGGGCGTAAAAGGGTACAACGCCAATCGCGGACTGCGCGGGGTCGCGGGTCCGCCTACATCTGTTGGGTCCATATAATCGTTTATACGGGCGAGCCAGCTGATGCCGGCCTCCGCCATATAACCAACTTGTATGCAAATTATATTCATGCAATGGGATCTCGTACGATTACGTTGCCGGTACCCGGGCGCGAGTTTACAGCGGCAACACGCGTATAAACCTCCGCCGGATAGATAGCCGTGTTTCCGTATGGAAGTGTAAGTGCGGCGCCGCACGCGCAATGTGCGAGAGATCGTCTCGCCGGAGTGTGCGAGAGAGTTCTTGTGTATGTGTGCGCGTACACGCGTATACGTAACATCAATGTGTGTGCATGTGTGCGCGCGCGCGCGCGCGCGACGCACGCGAGAGCGGTTCTGCGCTGCCTTTCTCGCGCGCGTTCTGCACGCACACGCGCGGGGGAGTAGTATCTGGCCGGCGTTCAATTATGTACCGGGCCTGCCGCTTACCAGTAATTTCCCGAATACAGCGATAATCGCTGTTATTATCATGGCGCGCTCCTTCTAGTTCGCTCTAGATCCGCCGCCACCGCGAAGCCGTACAGACATACACACACACACACACACACACCGCCCTTTTCACGTCTCGCTTCCCCGCACTCTGTTCGCTGCGTTTACTGCTACAATCGAAGCCGAGTATCGTCATCTTGCGCCGCGAAACGGACCGTTGCCGTTTAATGCGTTTAATTGTAACATTGCCGTGCCGCGTTCACGAAGCTACTCAGTAAAAGATTTCTCAATTGTTGTTCAAGCTCCGATAGTTTTTATGTGAGCGCTTCTGCGAATAAGATTCTAATCGGCACTTAATTATCGCTATGTTACTTTATTATAAAAAAAAAAAAGTAAAGCAAGAGTGAAAAACACACTTTGTGTTTTAAAAATGCAATAATGTAAGTAATGTAAGTAATGCGTGCGTGTGTTTTACTCCATCTGATCTCAATCTATTCAGATGCAGCAACTATCGGGAACAAAAAATATATTCTGATCTAGTATTACTTTGTGCGTACTGGAATAAACTGTATAAATAATCGACTTATATAAGCGTAACGGTGAAAATTGCAAAGGAAGTACTAATTACGTGCAACAGAGTTGCACCGGGCGTCTTCGTCGTTTAGTGCGCTGGTCACGCAAACGTTATCTTAATTCAAGGAATATACATTTTTTTTTCTTTTATACAAGAATATAAGCTCGCCTGGCAACGCTTATTGCGCGCGCGCGATATACGAAGACTAATAAACCAGCGAAGCAAGTGAAGCTTGGCTACTCATCACATCCTTCCACGTACACACACACACGTACGTGTTCAGCGAGATGTGTGCGAGGTATGCACGCGCGTGAATATGTACGCGTCGCGACGACGATGGATTCCCACGTTGCTACAATTTCTACGATTACAACTGCACTTAACCGCGAATACAAGTCGGTCGCGTCTACCGGTGGTAACGCCGGCAGTCTTGTAGATCGACGGATCTGCCGTATTATTGCGAGACTATGTCGAGCACGTACCTTCCCCGTGCGGATTAATACCCGACGTTTCGAAGTGATAACACACCCGTAGAACTCCACTATAGGCTACCGTAATTGTAACATCTCTGCGAGCTAAATGCGATCCTCACTTGTAGTCCATTGTACGTGCGGTGTCGTTGAAATTCACTTTCTAACCTAACGACGGTTGATAGATCTGTACTCCTATGCACATTGGCTCGGCTGTTTCGCATCTCGTCACGTATACGTTTGATTATCAGATATAATATTCTGAGTACGCAATTTTTCTGAGTAAAAAAGAAATAAATATAGAAATTAATCGAAGGGAATCTATGCGAGAGATAAAAGACTCAATGAAAACTCTCGATGGTGTCGAGCGGCGAATTAAGCCGATTTTTGTCATATCCGTTCTGTAGAGACGCTGCTAATGCGTCTTTGTTTCCGCAGGTACCTGCGGAACTAATTGGATAGAGGTCGCCAACGTAGAAGATAATGGATATTAATTACCACGCCTTACTTTCCGCGGCATTAAACATTTTCTTAAAGGAAAGAGAGGACGGGAACGTCGTGGAGGTCGACAGGGATCTACCATCCCTCATTGTTAGCTTCTTTAAAAAGACGCCGTCCCCCGTTAAGTATAATAAGTATGAAATCTGCAGGCAGAGCTCGGCGCGCCGTAGTCTTCCTCGTCCTCATCTTCGTCGCGTCGTCATCGTCGTCGTCGTTGTCGTCGTCGTTGTTGCCGCCGCCGCTGCCGTCGTCGTCGTCGTCGTCGCCGTCGTCGTCGTCGTCGTCGTCGTCGTCGTCGTTCTTCTCATCGTCCGCTTCGTTGTTCTCTTCTTTACTCGTACACTTCACCTAGACTCCTTCTTCCACTGTGTGTGTGTGCGCGTTCTCCTTATAATCCATCTAAATTTTAAGAGCGGATCAGCGAATCCCTCGGAAAACTTTGCCACGGAGTTGCCGCGGTAATCCATTTAAATAATTCCCGTCGAGCCAACAGCGCGAAAGGGGTTTTCTTCCGCGTTAAGAAAGTCGATCGTCTCTTTCCCTCACCGTGTCACTTTTAGGGTAACGGAACTAAGAAATTTCCGCGCGGAGTTGGTACATTGAAAAGTTACGTGAGAGCTTTGCGATGCGAACGCGAATTTAAAAATCCGGAGCTGTATCAAAAGCCTCCCTTTTATTTTGAATTTACTGATCATAAACTACTCATATTTGTAAATTCGAAGATTAACAATTATATATCTCATTATATATTAAAAACTTAAAGTTAGCGAGTCTAACGGCACATGAAACAACGTCGCGCACAAGATAAACGTGCATTCGCTCCAGACGAAGAACACGGCCGTTCAAGCATCGCGACGCTTGTTTCACGAAACACGCGCCTTTACACATGGTACAGAAAAAAAAGAAAAATAAAGGTGCAGTTGGAAGGTTAACAGTCGGGGAAGTTCGCATTCCGCGTCTGCAACGACGTCGGTTGAAGAGAAAGAGCGACCCGAGAAGGCGTCGTCAACGAAAGCGACATTGTCGAGGGGAACTATTCCCGTCCGCGCGTCATGAATCTCCTTCTTGTCTTCCTTCGCATCAACTTGCCGGACGTTTCTTCGGACTTTGTCGAACACTCTTGCCAGAGTTGTTCCCGCGATACGGTACGCGCTCCATGCTCGGGAGGAGCGGCGACGCGTCGATGATTTGTTGGCGAGGCGTTCCTCGGAGACGTAAAAGTGCGTTGAGTGTAGAAAATACACACGTGACGCATTTACACGCGTGTGGCACGCGTGGATACGTCGACGCGTTATTTTGACGCGAATGCACGCACGTGCCTATATATCCCCCGTTCACCTCGATGACCGCGTCTACTACGCAGCAAAGTGCAAACCACCACTACGGCGACACGTGTTTCAAACGGAAAAAAAAATGCGCCAACAGAAGCAGCAAAGAGAAAATATCGTACGACAGTTTTGAAGGAATGCTGCATGGTTCGCGTGGTTGTTGGCGCGCTAGATGTTTGGCACGAGTAAAAGAACAGAAATGGTTCTTCGCGCAAACGACAGCTCGAAAAGAAGAAATAACGTATCTCGAAAATCGTTTTCAGTTCTCCGACTAATTTGATTTTAATTTTTCTGACGATATAAACTTAAAAGAGTGGAAACGTTAGAAGTAATATAACAGCCACAAAAGACCGTACTGTTAGTTTGCCACAAGAATCGTTGTATTTGGCACAGTAAGCCACAGCGGTAACCCATGTCGTCGGGGATTTAGTGAGGCCGCCCTTCTCGATTTCGTAGGTGATCACTCACCAATGTCATCGAGTACCAACTGAGAGACAAACAAACCTGTTATACCTTGTCTTGACCGTAGGGCGAAGGTGATGTCACTATAACCGAGCTGTCAGAACTTTGACGAATTTGAAGAGGAAGTATCGTATCGTCAAAAAAAAGAGATCACCGTAACACACATTATATGTAGGATAAAACATATAAATGAAAACTGATACACATATTGGGAATCAGTAGCAATAATGTTCTTAATCGGACAAATTTGATATTTCTCGCGACGATAGAAGAGAGATAGAAAGAGAAAGAGAGAGAGAGAGAGGGGCGGAAAGAGAAAGAGAGAGACGGTTATAGTCAAGCCGCAGTAAAGGAACAAGCGGTCTCTTAAGTGTCGAGAGGACGTCGAGGTGTTAGAGGAAGGTTTCCGATACCGCCACTTAATGCCGTGGCTCGAAATTAATTAAACTTTTGCGTTCTTCCTGGAGCTATGGCGCGAGTGCCGCACGCCCGTGGAAATAAAACGTTGATGACACGGCAACCCGGGTTCCACAAAGCCCATCCCGTCGTCGACAGAAGAAGCGTCGGTTCTTAATAGGGAAAAAGGTAAACGAATTCTCACGCTGTTTCGCCATTCCGATAAAATAAAATAAACTTTTTCTTCTCTTTCACTCAATGTAGAAGATGCAGGAGAAAGAAGGAGAATGCGAAAGGTAGAAGAGAATTGTACAATCTTGGCAGGAAAATAAAAAAGATACAGCAAGTGAAAGAAAAAACGGATAAAAGTAACACTTTTTTTAAGGTAAACCACGGCGGAAAATTCGGTCACATTTAGGGTAAGCTTCGTCGCTGAATTGTACGTTAATTAATTTTTATTTATGTCATTTTAGTATGTCTTGTATGTATAATTATCATTATAATTGTTTAACAAATGACGAACTTGGGGACGCGCTTTCATCGAAAGAGTTTTCAAGTAAAGTAATTCATGTTGCGCGCATGAGAGTCACGCGATACGAGACTTCGAAACAATGTATATTTATAAGTTTTGTAACTCCGCGTGAAGTAGGGAAGCAACAAAAAACTTTGTTTCTTTTATCTGTTTCCGTTATCGTTACTTCTTTACTGTATTTTTGTGTATTGTTTGTTCGTAGCTTAATCAAGCAATGTAAAATGAACGTGGAGATTGTTTGATTTAAAAAAATATGATACAAAAGTAATTAGAATGCGATTCTTCCAAATATAAATCTTTTAAATTCTTTACTTCTCTTTAAAGTTTTTTAAAAGTATTTTGACGTCTCCACCTTTACGAGTTTCAACTGCAACACTTGGCTCGTTTACCGGTTTTTACCGTCGCGTTGCGACTGGTTCATTCACAAGCGTAAGAGTGAAGATATTCTGACGAGAGATAAAATAACACAGTCTCGCTCGCAATGATTCACAGTGGCGACCGAATACAATTTCGTAGACGGATTTTCTCCATGATTCGACCGACTCCTCTTTTTCTCCATTGAGTATTTCCTAACCGTGGCTTTCGCGCTATCGCATCCTTATCCTCCAAATTGTTCCCATTCGAGGATGAACCGCTGGCGCGTCCCTGAAAGACTCGCTCGCGCTTATAAATCTCAGCCTGCAGCGGTAGCGGCGCATAGCAAAGAGGAACAGAGAAAGAAAAAGAAAGAGAGAGAAAGAGAGAGAGAGAGAGAAAAAAGAGAGAGAGAGAACGAAAGGGAAGGGAGAAAACGAAAGAAGAGCGAAAAGGAAAGAGGGAGAAAGAGACGAGAGTGTGAGAAGATAGGGAGAAGCGTCTTTCACAAAGCGCTTCACCCGCCTCTTTGCCGCCACAAACAACCTCTTTATGGAGTCAGCTCTGAAACCGCTTTGCGAAAGACAGAAAGAAAGGGTGAACGATATAGAAAGGGGAAGCCGGACGAACGATGAGAGAGAAGGAGGGAGGGAAGGAGGGAACCAGAACCTGTCTTCGGAATTCCTAATTCTTCGAAACCGTCGGAGAATTCCCGAAAGGTTTCATTCACGACCAGCGATCTCGGGGCATATCATTAGAACCGTTTCCAGGTACTCCGACGGCCCGCAGGGCTTGTGTGAATGGTTTGTACGGGTTTACTGACTCTTGTCCTCTCTCTCCCACTTCTTCTCGTTTTCTCTCTTACGACTCGAAAAGTCACTCGATTCGTCTTCTCTTGCCGCACTAATTTTCTTTCTTTTCCTCGTGTCTTCTCGTCTCTCTTCGAACTTTATGTTGGCACTTAGAGACCGCTTTTTATTATTTGGCAAACGAGAAGGAACAAGAACGCGTAACACAGTGGTCGTGCTGTGGTTTTGTTAAGACGAAATGTGCTGTTTGCACCGTGCGCTGTTTTCAGCACAACTCTACAAGCGCTTTTCAATACGCGAGTTCTCAGGCCACAGGTACGCAGCAGAATCGACAACGGCGACAAGGGAAACCAACTGAATGGCCAGACGAGGTCCTCGTTAACTACGGCCTTGGCGCCGCCCGAGATGCCCGCCTTGATATCGCGCTTGACGATTGCACTCTGACTCTCGTAGACGTTCTTTAATTTTTTTTTTTTTACTGCTTCTTACTATGGTTTGCAGTTTCTCTTAAAGTGTTACAAGTTGATCGATCGGATGATCGATGATTATTATTCTGTTTTGACATTAATTATTAATTGTTACGCAATACTTTGGCAAATATATAGTTAAAAAATTTAATTACTTGTTATTTTTTAAATAGTAATATAAATAAATTGTTTACACGTGAATGTGTTTTAAATGTTCCATAAAAACACCGCTATATCTGTGATATGTAAAGAGGTCTTACAGAAAAAAAATTCAGTTGCAAACGTGTTTATATTCTAGTTTGCTATATAGCCGATTCAATACGTTTCGAAATCGTTGTCCAATTCCCTGATACAGATAGTCCGAACATTCGACCGATCGATGTCGTGGGTGGTCAATAACGAGGACAGCTGTGAATGAATCCAGTGTTCGATGACTCGTTTATGCACGTCGTTATCCGCTTACACGCGAATATCCCAATGATGACCCCTCTTTCCCAAGGCCGCGCACTCGAACAAAAACCATTTATTGTTCTTTGTGATTGCTGGCTCGATTTTGCAATGGCTAGTGATATCAGTAGTAAAAGAATAATCAGTATATAAATACACATACTTTTATAACGATAAAGATAAACGAAATTAATAAAACTACTTTAATTAAATGATGCATGTATTACGTCAGATTCCGTTTTAGTGAAAGCACGTGATTTACAAGATTTAGAAATAGTGTTGGCAAACGATAATTTAATGTTGCCTAAAATTGTATTGAAAGCAGCGAACTAAAGAAATTAATGGCCTAAAGTTACAGACTTATCGAGCGTTGACAGAATAGAATAGATCTCGTAACATAGTCTCACGCGCTAATTTATTACAGATTGAATTTAAATACAGAAACAACACGTACAATCGAATAACATTCTTTCACGATTACGTCACTCAATTAAAACGTTTACGAGAACGCCATTTTTTTTTACAAGAGCATTATCCAACCAAACAAATTGGTTGAAACTTACAAGTATCGCGCTGCGTGTTGCGACTTGCTTCGTTACAGAGGATGAAAACATTGACGAGAACAGCGGGCGGGTGACAGGGGAATAGCGGTAAAGGGTAGAGGTGGGACAACGTGCATGCAGGTTAATAATAATTCGCGACCGGACCGGCGGTGTCCGGATAAGATAACAGGAAAGGCTGCTGGTAATAGGCGGTAGGTACGGTATGTATTTTGCCCTACGAGAGAGACGGCAGCGGCGCGGGACAGAGACGGAAACGGGACGGAAGATGAGGAAGAGAGAGGAAGAGAACGCGCGAGAGAAAGCTCGGCGTGTGCGCGGCGTAGAACATACGCTTCATTAACGGATCATCTCGTGTTAATATCTACTTTATCCCGGGGCTGACCGTATCAGCTCTGGCCAGGCGCGCGGATACCGACGCGTACCAACGGGACACGCGGCGCGGGCCTGCAATCTACCCTATCTCGTCAGCGCATCATCGTTCGTTGCTACACCCAGTGCCGTACCAAACCACCGCCACACCTCTTTCCCGCCCCGCGGACTTTCCTCGATCACCGCGCGCGCGTCTGTCTTTTTCCGCCACTAACACTCTTTCCGCCTCCGTACGCTTTCTATTAATGGACATATCAACACCAGTCTGACAATCTTTCGCATTATTTTTTTAAAAAATCACAATATATAATTTTAAAATTAAAATAACAGTTAAACTAGTTTTAAAAACTATCTTTTAAACTATTTTTAAAATCCTTATCACTCTCTCTATAGTATTAAAATATTTAACGTGCGCTGTGTGTGATTGCTTACTTCTACATATAAATGTTTTCTTCGTACGCGACAAATTACTAATTACTAAATATACAATTTTTTTCACATCGGGTAAAAGTTTGATACGCTTGAAATATCTCGTTTGAGTTAAAAGAGGTCGTGGGGCAACGGTTTTATCGGCAATTTTCACAGGCGTACTTTTTCTTCATTTTTTTTTTCTCACCGACCCGCAAGTACGACATTCGTAACCGTTCGTGGAGGCTATAACGTAAGTGAATTACAGGTGATACGTGCGGTGAGAGCGGCAAAGATAGAGAAAGAGAGAGTGAGGGTGAGATGAGAGAAAAGGTGTTTGGACGATGGTGGCTCGAGGATTACGAGCGTCGCGGGGCCACGCGCGCCCTGCGACTCGTATAACATCGTAATCGCAATGACGGTAATAACGTCTCGTAAAGTCTTTTTACATAATCAACATTATTCACAATTTAGGGGCGAATGGACCAGCGGGAACGCGCGCCCGAGAAGATAGAGACAACGATGCCGGGTGGCGGTGTGATGGTGGTGGTGTGCGGTAGGTAGCGTAGAGGAATGGCTTGTGCGGTCTCTCGAAGCAGCGCACAGAATACCACCCCTCTCCGTCTCTTCTATTCGCGCGTTCCCTGCTCGATGACGAAGTGGGCATAACCACGTGCTCGTGGAACGCTGCCACGGAGGGTGTGGAAGGGGTGGTTAGACAAACGAGCCCCTTGTGGGGTGTTCCAAAGGATATTCTACCAACCGACCGTATCGCGGCTGCCCGGGCATTGCTGGCAGGATATGTAATAGTATGTACGTACTCGCGTAATATTAGAGCTCCCTCGTAGTTTGTCTGCTAACAGGGTAGATAGAGGTAGGGGAATGACGAGCGAGAATTACCTCCATTTACACGTTTGGTTTAGACGAGACTGTCAGTATTCAATTGCCATCTTGCATTAAGATCTCTGCGATAAATCTGCCAATTCACGTTGAATATGTCCCGCGAGACAAATACTAAAATCGTTTTCAGAAAAAATTGTTTAACTTTTTCTTTTTTTTTTTCATCAGTTTTTATAAAGCCTAATATATTCTTCCATTTTGTTAATAAAAATTATTTATAAAAATTCATATTACTCATATGATTTCTATCGAACTTTTATGTACAAACTTTGTCTTTTTATTCCATGTCTGAATAACTTATTTACGCCACTCGGTTCGGGTTGTAGGATGTGTGACAACAGTCAGTAACTGAGAAAATAATTGGGATATATGCACGCCATAAAAAATATAGGAATATTATCGGAGAACGTTTATCTTAGAAGCAACGAGTCCGGGACTCCTGGCCAAGACTCCAGGAAGTAGAACTGGACGACACGAGGGAGAGAATAGCCAGAGATTGTAGATGGAGTAGGTCGAACTGGTAGTCAGCTGCTGTCAGCTCAGTCCATCCGTCCGTCCGTCCGGATCCGTTCTAGCCAGACACAAACCCCACCGCCTTTCCAGGTCGGAGGTGGATACACGCTTTTCTACTTAGCGAAGGGGCACCCCCAAGGGGGTTGAAGGCCGAGACCCACCCTAATTGCGTCCGAGAGACCGGACAAAGCGCGACTCGTGTATGTGTGCGCGCGAGCGCGCGGTCGAAGAAGCGCGGAGGCGGAGGAGGCTGAAGGCGGCAGAGGGAAGTGGGAGACGGTTATGTCCGGAGCCAGGCGTTCAGTTCCGGTTCCCACCTCTTGTCCGTCGGGCTACTGCCCTCTGGCGGTCGACACGGTGTACTACAAAGTTTGGCGGACTGAATAAACTTGGCGGCCGACCCTCGGACAACTTGGAAAAACCAGACAACACGATGTGAAAAGGCACTGGCCGGAAATAAAGGAGCGGGTGGACAAGGCGGTATGCTCGCGGTCCTCAATGTCTGTGCACCGCCTTTGTGTAAGGAATATCTTCTTCTATTGCACGTTCAGATATAAAAGTGGGAAAACGTACTGTACACATACATTGTGATTACATAATAAAATTAACATTGTTACATCTTACAAAGCATGACGCGCACGTACATCCAACAAAAATGTTTAGATTATCTGCGTAAGTACATTTGTTTGCTAACTTGGAATCTATTTGCAATTAATACAATTGTTATAATATATAAAGAAAAGAAGCGCGAAAAACCAATTCGTTATTTAGAAGCAAATTAGCGTTTCGCATTTATGATCCCAATCTATCAAGTTTTCATTAATAACACATCTATACATTCTAATGGATATTCCTAAGCAAAAGGTGGGAGAGAATGAGCAATAATTCCTACAGCACTATATGTACAACAGCGAAGGAAGATCTCGATTCCTTCTCTTACACAAGCTCTCTACTCGAATCATTGTTCTGGCGCTTGAACCGTATCAAATCCGGAAGACATCAAGGTGTGCCTCTACGTGAAGACAACATTCACGCGTGTCCGTAGCAGCCGCTCGTGCCTTGGTGCAGCGTGTAGATTGTGGCACAGCACAGCAGCGCCTCTCGCAGCAAGACAAGAACTCGGGATGGAGGCGGAGTTCGAGGTGCGGCCTTCTCGCGTACGCTCCTCCCATAAGCTCGCAAGCTGCCGGGGCAGGCAAACACAGTCTAAACGGCACACGTTATATGGATCTTGGAAGCTTACCCGGACCACCAGCCTGGACGCACCCTGATGGCAAGTGCCGTAAACGTACTCCCGGCACGTATTCCACCGCCTCGAGTCGAGGACTCTAGACCTGGCCCGGTGTCGCTCGGTGTCTCGCACACTCGTCGTTCACTCCCTCACGTGTCTTCACGTCACGAGATCAAAGGAATTATTACGTGATTTTATTGCACACAAATTATTTCACATCTAATTTTGATCCAAACATCCAATGATACCCGTGGTATATCTGGTGATAAAAACGACACCGGATGCGAATGTGGTGGTTTTGAAATTTATGCAGTAATGGAAAGAATACCACATATCAGACTCGAGATCGAAGAGAGTGATAAGAATAACGCATTCGAATTGCTGTATTGTGAGTTTCCGACACGTAACGTGCTCCTCTATTTTTCACACACTTCTGCGTTTATTTAATACACACTTCATACATATTTTCAAAATGCAATCTGTAGAACACTGAATTGTAAATTGAATTTTATCAAACAAGCAGGTGATGTTATTAGTAGATATTAAAATCTTTGATATTATCTGCTCGAGTTTTAATGATATTTATTCATATTATTGTTACTTATTTGCAATATATTACAAAACATGTATCGACATCTGAAAAAAAAAAAACAAAAAAAAAACAAAAAAGCGAATTTCTCAGTGCTCTGTGCTTACTGACGATGAGAAATGAGTTATCTTTTAAATCGTTTTAGAACTCTGTAGTCGGAGGAAGTGAAGATCAATAAAACAGTGGGAGAAAAAGAACAATTTGAGGGTGGCTCCGGTTTCACAGCGACGGTGCACGTTTGATGGGTAGGGAGTGCGGCGAGAAGAGAGAGAAAGAGAAAGAGAGAGAGAGAGAGAGAGAGAGAGAAAGAAAGAGAGAGGGAAAGAGAGAGAAAAAGAGGGGGAAAGAAACGAGTAGCAAAAGAAGGGTGGATGAATGGTGTGGCGTAAGGTGGGTGGAGATGGTGCGACATTTCATTCAATTTAAATGAAACTCGTATTAACGATGTGAAATCAGTGAATTCAATTAGGCGAGCTTTATTAATACAACATGATTAATTAAACAATAGCGCGATAGAGGGGGTGGAATAGGACCCGAGGAACGAGCAAAGGGTTACGAGAGAGCGGCAGATGTTCGTGGCGTCAACCGAATTATTAAATATCGTAAGTTTGCACGCCTGTCGCAAACAAGCTTCTTCACGAAGTATAGATTTTTCCTGCCGCGCGCGCGTCTCATTGTTTCTCTCCTCTCTTTTGACATTTATGAAATTATACTAAATCAAATCTTACACGTATTGTATAGAAAAACATGTCTATTTTGTATTTTATAGATATTTGACTTGGGAACAGATGTTAGCATATCGTTACCGCACATCACAAAAGACAATACATTTGGTTACATAGGATTGTGAAAGGTGTTTATAAGTGGAACAGCATTTCTTTTTGTTCTCGCCGACAGCGGACTTTTCTAGGACAAGTGTGTGTGTATATATGTATGTATTTTGTTTACCTGAACTAAAACGACACGGATGAAGTTAACCGAAAAATCACCTGAAAAACGAGCCTTTTCAAACTTGACCGTGACAATGGGGCTTAAAGGAATGACTCACGGATTCTATTTCAAGCTCACGCGAGAGAATAGACTTTATAGAGAGACCGTGGAGGCAGTGGTTTGCTTACGACAAGATTGAGTCGGATTAAACGTTAGAGAGGAACAAATAAGAAAAGAAAAAAAAAAAAAGAATTCTCGTCTCACTAATTTCTCTTTAGCTATTTCCCTTTAAGATAGAAAGCTTAAGTCTCTTTAATTGCTGACTCGTTGGCGCATTATCTCGCGCGACTTTAGCTAAAATATCTCATTCCCTGTACCTCTTCATATTGAGCTGCGCATACAAGCCGCGGCGTTCTAAGGTTTAGACGAACTTTTTCAATGAAGATTATTCCGAAGTCCGCTAACTACTCAGCGTTCTCTTGAGGGTTTGCGCCAACTTTTTTCATTCGCCTAACTTTCCTCGAGTCTGCGCCGGTGAAGGAGAAGGAGTAGATTGGGCGAGTACGGAAACAGGAATACGGAGACGGCTACATATTCCGTTTACAGCCACCTTAGACTTGTTAGAACTGCGCCAACAATAAACTCTCTCTCTCACTCCTCCTTCTTCTCTCTCCCTCTCTCTCTCCCTCTTTCTCTCGAAATTCACATCGTTCATACGAAGAGCAGTTTTAATTAATTAATAGCCGCGTATCGTTAATAATTAACAGTAATTCGCGGTAACATTTATTCATATTTAAAGCATATTGTTACAAGTCCCATTTATTTCGAAAATTTTATATAGGAGATTACACATTAATGTATGAAAATTTTAAACCATTATAAATCATATTCGGATGTTAAATAAAATATGACTATAGCTGTTAAAGAAATAATATCACGCTGTATTAAACGCGATGAAAATCGCGTTTATAAATTAATCTTCATTTATGTTATTATTACAGTAGCAGCAATGCGCTTTTCATGTTGCTACAGCTCGATCGTTTCTCTATCGACTAGTCGACGACACGAGCCTCCTCCTGAGAAGAGCCCACGCGATTTATCGCTCGTTAGCCTTCAGAGCGAGACCAGTCAACCGGTCTCCACCACCGCTCGATTCGAGCATAATGACTGTAAGAGAGGTATGCGGCGTATTCAGGTGTCAAAATCCGCGGCCTTACGTTGCCTCGTAATTGGTCCGTCATTCTTCAGCTCGTCAAAATACACAGTAGATACAAAAGAAGAAGGAGCTGCTGCTGTCGATGCTCGACGAAGGACCTGATTAGCGACTCATGGATCCCTCGGACATTCACATAAGTTCCTAAGTCATGGAGGCGCGAAGTTGGAGGGAAGACCGAGCAAAAAAAAAAAAAAAAGAAAGAGAGATAAACTGGAAAGAAGACGAGGACTTGTCCGATGCGCGAGCACCTGACATTCATGATTCGAAACATCGTTTGACGTTCATTCAGGGCAACTTTTCGAGGCAGCCTGTTTTCAACGCAAACGCGGATCGAATATAAGGCCTTACAATGGCCGGTGATGCAGGCAGCGTGGATAATTGAACGTTTCAGTGGCTGCCTGCCACGAGTAATAACGGTATAAGGTACGTGCATATACATCTGATTGCGAGAGAGATCGCGCGTTTTGTGATGTATAGCAAAGGAGGAAACCATGGCTGGCATTAAAAACGATGCTGAGTTAAACCTCCGCACGCAAGTCCTCACTCGTCAAGGGGGAAGTGTCTTCATTATCCGTTGACAAGCTCGTCGACTGTGAATAGAGGCGTGGAACATGGACTTTGTCCGTGAACGAGGTACGACAAAGCGCGAAAACGCGATTGTACCAATATTGCTACGTGCTCGTCTGTTGATGATGCGAGCCGCACATAATACTTCTTCGAGCACCAGTTTTGTATTTGCACACGCAGTTGTGTAAGAAACGCTTTGTAAAGAAACCGTCCGTTAAAAACAAAAAAAAAAAAACTTTGTACATGGCTCCACGAATAGTTAATTACGACCCGCGATATTAACCGTCGCATCCTTTGCGCTACATATTCTCGACGCGCACACACACGCACACACATACTCGTGGTACAGCTGGATTTCCAGCGATGGCTTCAATCGACAAAGACACGACGCATAACGCATTTCGAATATTAGCAATCAGACCGTCGCATTTAATTTCGATGTCCCCTTTCCCACAAGAAACGACAAACGTTTTGATCAAACATTTGGCAAACACTCATCGCGCGAGCCCGAGCCCGCTCTCTCGCGCTCGTCTGAACCGAAACAACTCTGTCGCTTCTACAAACAATCGCTAAAGCGAGACGAACAGAGATAACGGAGGAAGAAGGACGATCAGTTGTTTTGCTACTGTCTGTGCGTCCAAGTTTGCTGGGCTGCATATCTCGAGGCGTTTTGCTTCGTCAAACCTCCTCTTTGGTATACTTTTTTTTCGGAGTTCCAATTCTCTCTCTCACTTCTCTTTCTGCTCGTAATAAATCTTTTTTTCCATCTACCAATATTGATGTTGCACACAGATACACATTTTTTTTTCATTTATTTGTTACATATTACACCTACACACTTATATATCTTAATATGTGTTCTTGTGCACAATTTTTTTTGTTTTCTTATCACAAATCTTGCTTGCAGCAGCAATATTATCTAATGCAAAAATTAAATAATATTCATATGTAATAAAATATTCATATAATAAAAATTAAATAATATTCACATATGCTGTTCTTAAATAATTGCAAATGTATAAACGAATATATACAGTACGGAAAAACAAAGAATAAACGCTTTTATGGATTTGATGCGGGCTGGCAATAAAGCGACGTGCCGTTGTTACCGTAACTATTAATTAGCAGCCAGCTACAACGCCGTCATGCCGTCGCTCACAGGATCTGTTTCAACGTATATAAAGGTCGAAACATATCGCGCAGCCTAAATGGAAACGTCACGATGATCGTGTAAGTGGCTTGTCTAACATTTTGATTAACACGTCGGTTGTGCCGGCAAAACGAAGGCGGAAAGCTGCAAAACGCGAAATCGACTCCTCCTTCCCTCTCTGACTCTCTCCCTCGTTCTTTATACCGCGCGTACAGACGTAGGCTGGTATTAGCTTGTCGGGGAGAAGGCGGCTGTCACTCAGCCGGGCCAGGTATCCCGAAAGACCGTCTGGCTGTGTCAGAAGGTAGGTACGTGAAGCCAGAGCATGTGAATCGATCTGTTAAGAACATGTTTACACGCTACCGCCTCTCACTCCTACCAAGCTTCAACTCTCAATCTTCCTTCCTCTCCCTTTGAAATCATCTCTCACATAATTCTAACAATTTATTCACCGCTGAATTAGTTACGTTGCTGACGATTTCTTTTGAAGCGTTCTCTTTCACTCCCTCTCTTTCTATTTCGTAGTATCACGCATATTATAATCTTTTTCTTCAGTAATATTCCATACTGTATATTTATGTATGCCTTATGAGTTTTTGCAATGGTAGGCAATTTCTCGGCAGGCTCCGTTACGAAAGCGAGCGACGCACGCCAGACAAACGGTCGTTTGCCTATTTTCAAGGAGAACGCTCTTATTCTCCAGTGCCGGGCCAAATAAGCACAGTTTACAGTCGAGGGTCGTGAGGGTTCATGACGTTACTTATGCAATGTAACTCAACTCGGCTCGGCGAAGAGAAGGTCGTGAGGCAGGCGGAGTACGCGCCCGCCGAATTCATGCCCTCTTAGAATACAACCCTTATGCGAAAGGGTCGCGGGGAACCCTTATATTACTTACGTAGACCCCGGATCAGGACCACTCGGCCCCTTTTATGTGTATAAAACCCCTGCGTATAATACTCTCCTCTCGCCAGCGAGGCATCACACGCGTCGGGGGTGGATTCGGAGCTGGATTGGTCACCGACAAGACTTCTCAAATTACCCATCGTTTAGAACTCGTTTCTCGCCGGTGAGTGCAAATGCATACAAATATATATGCTGATCGCGATCGTTCTAAGGGTAGAACCGTCTGCATAAAGGGGTTCACTTGTTTGATTGCGCATCGAACGATGCTTATCCGATTATATCGAATCCGGTGAGAACTGCTTCGTGGAGTTAATCTCGTTCGCTGAAGTTGTTCCGTGATACCGAGAACTGACTGACCTCTAGTGAAAAGTGGTATACGTTACAATTGTAGCAAAATCTACCGATCAACGCTCTCATTATGCAAAAAATCTAATGTTTATTCGCGTGTTTCGCGTTGCATCGCAGACGTAGATATTTAAAAATGTATAATTATTTCAATTATACACTTATGTCGGTTGTTACATGTACCAGTTATTTGTGAGAGTAAAATTTTCGAACCGATCGTTTCTGGCATTCCAATTTGTATGGTATCGAACATTACAGTTCGGAAAAAAAAAAAAACATTAACGGATTCCGGTAAATCAGAGCATTCTTGACAGCTGCCTTATTCTTCGGGTTCGCCCTAGCGCAGCTACTATGAAGGATAGCAACTTGGGCAAGCGGTGACGAAAGAGAAATGAAAGTAGCAGCGACGGGCCGCCGAAGGTAGCGACGGAAAACGACTTCTTCTTTGACAAATTCGATTCGCGTGTCACGGCACGCGGAACACGGTGAGAGCTAGAAAAGTGGAGGGTGTTCCACTCTCGCAGTCGCTAAATCAGCTAAATGGCTGGCAGGAACCAGCGGAGGGCTGGAAACCTGTGTAACGCGAGGTGTGACAGGCATGGCTGACGCCATCGGTAAAATCTTGAATATTTGATATCGCGCGTCTCGCGCGCAAGGCTGCCGCACTGACGACTACGACGCCGGTGAGAGATATTGAGAGCCGCGAGAATTTCAAGCGTCGTGCAGAAAATCAAGTCTCATCGCCCTCCTCTCTAAGAGGAATCGAGTGTAGAAATACCGGATTGTCTGGCCCGTCACCTCTTATCTTCGTTACTCGTCATCGCTCTTCGTTCCGCGAGAATTATTCAACGACTTTAATGCTGCGCATACATTGCAAATGCGACTCAATTGATATTCCTTGCACCGATCAGTCGACTCGAATAATTATCCGCATTAATACGGACACATAAATTAAATTTATAAAAACTTGTAGTACAAGTTTTGTGATCGCTGTTATTTAAAAAAAAAAAAAAAAAGAATATGAGCAGCTTAAAGATATTTCTCTTTTAATATCCGTAAGAAGCATCTTGAGAATAGTCTGACCGATCAATAAGCCATTTTTATCTGAGATTATACACAAACAATTTGTGAGACTGTCGGACATGTGCGAGAGAGAATTTATTTTGCCTTAATCAAGTATGAAATAATATTCACGCGAGAAAATATAAAAACGTTTTGCGTGTGCGCGATATTTTCCATTGTATCTCGAACTCGATATTATGAGTCATCATCGAGCGTGAAACGACCGAGGGTGATAACAATCGCGTTAACGTTTTTACGATGTGTGTTCAGACAGATCCGATGGGACCGCTGGCGCGCTGTCGGCGCGCGAAATGATGATTGAATTAAGCGTCTTAAAACTAGAGGGACGTCATTGACGACGAGCACACGACGACCGGTCGTTTCACCGACCGCAACAAAACGGCGCAAACAGCCTTTAGTTTGCCTTCACGGCGCAAACAGGGCCTACATACCGTAACAGAGACTCGTTTCAGGACTCATCCAATTAATCATTTTACGAGCCATCGACTTTTCCTCATCGTCCGCGCAGTCCTGCAATCGCGTTTCGTCGAAAAGCCATGGAAAACGCGAACATTATACAAAAAACAAAAAAAACAAAAAAAAAGGAGCAAATACAACACAACGCGACGTAATTTTTATCGTTGAATGTTCCGACGCTGGCCGTGACACGTCAAACGAATTAACAAGCTCGGCTCGTGATTTCCGACGGTACATCAACAACGCCCCCGCGCACCGATGTTAATGCGTATTAATGTCGAGCATGTAGATATTCGCTTTACGTGAGTCTCTGCCGTGTGTAGGTAACAAGCGCATTTATTTATGGATAGCTGGAACACCCGATGAAACATCAATGTGTCCGTGCACGAGTGGGACGAGAGAACGCGAGTGCAAACGAGAGACGTTCATAGAATGAACTAGCGGGGAAGCTAGAGAAAGAAGCTCAAAAGTGACAGAGAGAGAAAGAGAGAGAAGCGGGAAGGTAAGAGAAAAAGAGATGGGCGATAGAGAAAGAGAGGATGAATAGGTGCGGAACGAACGTGTTTGTGAAAAGTACGAAATCGTCGGTTGATAATGGGTGCAGTTTATCAGACCCCTCCCTCTCTTTCCCGTGTCCACAGCCCCTGTACCGCTCTTCCGTACCAGCAGCGGCAATAGCGGGTGCTTTCATTGTACACGCGGCCTGCAAACAATAATCATGACACGCGGGATTGCCCGGCAATGACAATGGAATTGATGAAATATCGATTGCGCGCCCGACGACACCGTATAATTGTTTTACAACGACTGGAGCGCCATCGGCGCAGCCGATAGAGCTCTGCGCTGGCTACGTAAAATCGCCCCTCCCTCCCCGAACGATTTTCAAGCGGGATATATGCGCGCCTTCATACCCTTTTCAGCGAGCGAGCTCTCGATGAAAAGAGAGGGTCGAGCCAATGTGTCGGTACGCGCGAATAATTGAAGAGGTTATTTCCAAAGCGAGACACGTTTAGCAAAAACTCGGTTCGATACGCGCGGTTGATATGCGTCGTATAAATACACATTTTCGTAAGCCATCAACTATCTTTTTCTAAAACTAATTACATTCTTGTGCGATGTGAGAAAAAATTATGCCGCAAAATTATAATTTCATCATTTTTCTTCACTTCACAACGAAGAAATGTTATTTTTTAACTGGATGTATTTAAATTTAGGCACAAAAAAAAAAGAGATTTTTCAATTTGTTCCCGAACGATATTCAGGCTGAAACCTCATTTTGCAGTTTCATACATATCTGGTCATTTTAGTTAAGCAACTAGCTTATTCTTGATCACTCGAATTGATCCGTTGATTTGATTTCTAAAGTTTTTTTTTGGAATTACATGATTGTAAATCTCAAATAGAACTTCCGAACAATAATCTATTAATTTATTGTGTAAGTAATCAGTAATAGGGATTCGGGTGAAGGGTGAATAAAGCACTACACTTTTTTTTTATGTTCATATATGCTATTTTTAACACTGATATAAATGAACAACTACTTTGTTGCGCGGTCGTAATAGCTGCCTAGGAGTCCTGGCTGCTCGCAGACGAATGAGACTTGTCGTAAATTTGCCGGCACTCTCTGGTCCTCGATCGGGAATAATCGGCAAGGCCGATCACCAGCGAGTGCTATTTGTCTTTACACAGATCACGCAAAATGAGCGTGACACGCGTATGTACGCGTGAACAGCTGATACCATACGCAAATCTCGATTATTCCTTACAATTGTAAATATTGATTTTATTCTTATACATGTTATATGTTGTTACACTTAAAAAAGTTATTATTATTACAATATCATGGAATATTAAAAACTATTATATAGTTTTTATCAAAAATTCAAGCGTAAATTTAACGTGAACATTAATCGCGCTCTGCCGCATGACGTGTCGCGCCAAGAAAACGCTTTCGAAGATATCAGCGTGTCAGCGGGTTGACGCGAGGCAATAATCTTGAATCTCATAAGCAACGTGTGTCACACACAAGCGCGTGTTGCGGGAGCGGGTGGGTGTCGGGTCTCTAAGAACAGGTGGTGCCTAAAGGGCGAGGAGATTTGTAGTTTCATTAGGCAGCGGCTGCTGCTTATGACGCCTGGGCCCGGTTGTCTACAACCACTTACATCGCTACTTACCTGCGTCGCGTCATAAGTAACCTCCCTTCTCCCCCACCCAATTCGACGCCGTTGAGCCACTTGCAAGTCTAGCGAGGAAAATGAGCAAGAACTGTGCGTTCAGTTGGGTAAGTGCCATCAAGAGCGGGTTATATGTAGCTTAAGCAAATGCGCACAAAAAATCTTCTCTTCCTATACTCGTTAAAATGAACGAGTTTGTATATAATGCGATAGCGCGCAAGAAAATTGCGGAAAAAAACGAGACAACCATATTAATGATTATATTATTTTTGGTTTGGACTTTTTTCCAAGTACTAAAAAATCTAGTATTTGAAAAATTAATAAAAAGATTGACAAAACGCGATTCGATAAAAAGACAACCCTTCTTGAAAGTTTATATTACACGTAAGACGAATCGCGCGATAGAAGTCTAAGATCTTGAAAAAGTAACAGTTTGAAAGTAGTCGGTTCCCCAAAGCCACAAGATTGACTTTCGAAAGCATCCGCATCAAAAAGTTCGCGCAATTGCCTCTCAGAGCCACAAGCATAGAGGGAGAGGAGAGAGAAAAAAAGAGAGAGAAAGAGAGAGAGAGAGAGAGAGAGAGAGAGAGAGAGAGAGAGAGAGAGAGAGAGAGAGAGAAAGATCCTAAAGAAGTTCTCCAAATTGCGCGACGATCTCGTCGAAACGACGTTCACCGGGCGTGTTCAAACCCGCGAGCGGCTCCGTCGAAAACTTTTGACGTCGATGTCACGTATAAGCTACGTGTGACGTGTATCCGGCATTCATACATTCGCACGAAAAAGATGCAGATGGTGTTCGCATAATAGAAACTCTGGGAAGCAGATGCGGAAATATAGTATATATTATATATATATATATACACAATATATATATATGTATATATATATATGCACGACGGATTCTCGCGGCTTTTGCCGAATAAACTAGTCGCTTCATTCTAACACAAGCAGGATATATCATTATACGATAGATATCTTGTGAATACTAAAAAAGATATACCTACACAAAAAACGTCTGTTTCATAAAAGAAAGAGCTACCGCATGTTTTTTTTTTTTTTTTTTTCGTAAAATCTACTGCTTTTTTTCTACATTGTATTAAAATTTCGGAAGCTTGATAAATGATGATTACGTATGCTAATACACGCGACTTATTCAACATAGGAATTTGACTACCGAACCGAAAACACCGCGCATGCTTATAGAACAAGCAGATGCTGAAGTATAATTTCGACCACGTCACGAGTTTTTCAAACCGGGATCATTATGTCTACCTTTCTCTCTGACCCTATCTCTCTCTCTCTCTTTTTTTTTTTTTTTTTTATCACGAACGTGCTTGAGACTCTGATCCGCGGATCTCACCGCGACTCTACGGTGGCAAAACAGCCGCTGGCTAACTCGATCTACCATCCTGTATATTCCTCCCTCCCTTGCGCTATCGAAGCACCGTTGTGACGCATCGACTTCGCAGAAGTGCCGGACGTGTTCCTGTTCGAAAGCGCCGTAATTACGGGTATCTTTTATGAGCAGGAAGAAGATATTTATACAGCCGACGTGCTGAATGATCGAGGAGGCTCTCTCGCCCCCGACAATGACGCGACCTTTTCCCTATCGGCCGCGGTATAGGATGATCCACGAACGATCCGTCCAGGCCACGACTCACCGTTTAACTTAGTAGTATTTTTCATGTACGGTATGCTGGGTAAATTAAGCGTCCATTCAACCGCCATTCGGCACCGAGAATGCTTCTTGCGTTCATGACGTTGTTTGCTTAAAGGTACAATGCTGCTGGCGCGCGATGATAAAGCGATAAAAAGCATCATTAAAAACTGACGCGATCGGAATATTATATATGATGGCATAACGAAAGCAAACACCTGTATAGATTGGGTATTCAGGTGTATAATAAGATGTAAATCGTATTTATAATGAGCATGTTCTTTAAAATGTGAAAATCATTAATTCACATAATTGTTTTGAAAACTGCTGTGCTGACGTGCGCAACTTGAAATTTGTTCGGCCGTAACGGATGAAAAATATAATTTTTTACAACAATTACATAATGTACAAGTAGCGGAATTGTAGTAATGGCGTTGTGGAATTTTCGACGGTCTCTCGTTATGTAAACGAAAGAGAAGCGACAGCGCGATGAAAAACGCGTGGGGAAGAGCGAGTTAATTTCATAGCTGATCACCCCGGGTGATCCAACCAAGGGCGGCGCCACTGATGCGGAAAACAAAGCTGCAGGGTGCGACGACTCACCCTACCAAGCTTTTCCGAGTCGTACGTCATAAGTGCTTCCGTGCTAGATTCATCATCTTAGGCCGAGCGACTTCCACCAGGGTTATCCAGTTTTTCCACCCTTGTCGACGACGGTAGACGTGGCACGGTGACGGGGATTATTCTGCTTGAACCATCCCAAAATCTTCTCTTTTTCCAAAGAAAAAAAAAGAAGGATATTCCTCGCTCGTGTGAAAAGCTCGACGAAATTTTTCTCTTAAAACAGAAACTTCTCTCTGCAACTTAATTCTCGTTAATCGCCCCGACACTCGCGGTAATAACGCGCAGTTATTCTCGTTATTGCATGAAATCTCATAATCCGTCGTAAAGCACATGAAGATCATGGATTTATCTCCATATATTTTTCACGCAAACTTAATCGAAATGTGTTTGTACACGAGATAGACTCGTGTACGATACTATTTTATTGTATCACACGTCGGGTGTTATATAATTCCTTGACACTGTTTCGCGTGTACCAGTGCTATCAGTTACGTCGCGTCGATGCTATTCACTGCACGTGTATAAAACGGCGCGAACACTGCGTAAAAACGTTCACGTACCGTCCCGAACCTGGTCGTTTTTTTTACGAGCGTACAAAACGAATAACGTTAAGCCGCGAGTACGCGGCGCGCGCGAAAAAGTTACGATAAGAAGCTCGACTCGCTTGACTTCGAGTCGAGCGAGTTCGAAAAGTGCCCGGCGAATAGATAGGAAAAGCGCCGCGAATAGACGCAGGGGAGAAAGTTGCGCGTACACGCCGCAGAACCCTAATGGTGGCTGCTTACGAGTTGATTTATTTATCGGAGTGGCAATACCACGGCGAATTCACCCTAAGAGCGTGCCAGATTAGGACGGGGATCCCGTGTGTATCTTTCTCGCGACTCTATGGACGCATAATAGACACGCATGATATAGACGAGGAAACGAGGTGGCGTGACACGCAGAATAAAATATACTCTTGGGGTGCGCGAAAGTATAAGAAAATATAAGAGGCGATTGTATATACTCTTGCACGCACGAAATCCAAAACTTGTATAAATCTGTCCGCAATTAATCTGATTTATTCTATGCACGTACATTATTATAATGCGATTTGATTTACATTTTTGTAACACAACACGAATTTCACATTTTTTTCAAATGTATAAGAGCAAATGTATAAGAACAATGTGTGAAAGTATCGATGTACGACGCAAGTATGCGCGTGACACAGTAATCGGTCTTGAAGAAACCGAGTAACTTGATATTAGGATCACGTTTTCCATAATCTCCGATAATCTCATAAATAATGCCGCGCGCGCGTGTGTCTATGTGTGTTTTACTCGTTCACCGTATAAAAAACAAACTCGTTTACGTGCTCGCGCACTAAATTTTTGGACTCGTCGACGGACGCAACACACAACGAATTTCGAAACCCGCGAAAATTCATGTCGTATGTTTTATCAGCGTTATACCGCGTATCACTTGCGAAATGTTCACCCTGCGCGCGCGATCGTAATCGAAATTCTATTTCCTGTCGCATTGTGAGTTAGAGCCCAGGTAAACCCAGATATACGTTCCAATAAAATCTAACAATGACCGACTGGCCGAACCGGCCTATCTTTTCTCTCTCTCTCTCTCTCTCTCTCTCTCTCTCTCTTCGAAAGAAAAAAATAGCTTTTTGCTGATCTGAGCGTACACAAAAGCACGTGTAGAATCGTGCAGCGATGCAGAGACGCCAGCGCGAATGACCGCGTCATCTATATTCCCGGCTAGACCTCGATTTTCATCCCCTTCGTCGATGGCACCGCTGAAGTCAGTGGGCGAGGAGAGGCAGAGAGCGGAGGTGAGAGCGCGTGAACGTGTGCGAACGAAGAGCAGGGGAAAGTGGGGCCAGGTTCGCAATGCGAGCGGATTGACCTCGCGATTTGACGCTATGCAAACGCTCCGGCCAATTATCTGCAGTCTCCCCCTTTTTCGGATTTCATGCCTATTGTGCGCCGACCCCTGTGCGGCAGAGAATGCACATCGTGTATTCACCCGGCTAAGCGTTCTTGCCCAGTTCGCCATGCACTTTTGGTGTTGCAGCGCGTGTCGTAACAGGCGTTATACAATATCGAACGTTCGGTGTGTTGTCTGGACCATTGATTGTCTTTCCTTCACGCTTTCAACTCTCTCCCACGATATCTTGCTTGAAGATTATGACACCCTGCGTGTGCCCTGCGGTCGAGTATGACGCAAATAAATGAAATGAATAGAAAAAGACAAGTTACGAATTAGAATTGAAAATTTGCGTGTCGGACGTATCATATTTAATATGATACGTAAGAAAATAGATAGTATAAAATAGTAAATGTTTAAAAGAACGAATTAAACGAAGCAAAAGTTTGGATTGACAGAAAACTTCTTGCTGTCTAAAATTGAACTTGTGTCACACACGTTGCGATAACAGTAAAAAAGTTCTCGAAGCAAATTGAACGTCTGGATTCGAAGAGACACGTCATGCTTGGCGACTCCGAAGGTGTCAGTCTACTTCCCCCGTTCTGCTATTCAGAATCCAGACATTCCCTCTTTCCTTGAAAGGACACACGAGTTCTTGTCCAAATCCTTTCAATACATACATATGTATTATGTACACAAACGAACACGCGGAAGCGTCTAAAGGGCGTGCGAGATTCTCGTCACAAAAGTTTATACGTATCGGCGAAAGAGAGAAAGAGATAGAGAGAGAGAGAGAGGAGACAAAGAAGCCATTTTATTATCGGAATGACAACATTTGGGCTTACACGCAATCTCTTTCGTCTTTCGTACTGTAATAATATTTTCTCTCTTCGTCATATTGTTTGCTAATGTGTGTCGCTTTGAGCGCATTAATGAACATTAAGAATAATTTTATTCGAGATAAAATTTCTGTTAACGGAAGTGAATTATGAGATAACTTCAGACTTATAGTTACATAAATGATTATCGTGTTTTAGCGATAGTTTTTACGACGTTGTTCGTTAATTATTCGGAACATTTAGCCGCAGCGAAGTTATAACTAGACGCTTGCTCGCGGCAAAAAAAAAAGCCCAGAAGGAAAAAAATGAAAATTTACTACGGCTCATAAGCGAGTGTTATAGAAATAAAATTCCGCCACAACCTCCGAGTATGTTCAACATAGTCGGTATTACGGCTATTTTATTCCGCTAATGCCTCGTGCTGTATTTACCTTATTCGCGCTTTTATTCATGGATACACGCGAGGTGTATATTCGCATATATGTAGCAGTACTTTCCGCATTCAAGCTAAAAACCTGAACATCAATGTTAATGAATAGTGCAAGAAAAACAAACTCCGGGAAATCATCTATCGTGTTCAGTAATTAAACATCATCGCCGTATTACAAACGCGCGCATTGATTCATTGTTCTCTCGCCGAGTCGCGCGCATTGCGGAAATATTATTTCCGAACGAAGAATGGAAATCGGAAAAAACGCGAGTTGGGGGGGAACAAAAAAAAAAAAGGTCGCTCACACCGGTCGCGCTTTTGACGCGGACCTCTTCGGGGACTGACACCACCGGTCGTCGTTGTTCGAGGAGTCGGAGAACGAGGCCAGGCGGAGGAGACGCAAGGGGAGGAATGAGGCAAAACACGGACGTGTCGACGTGTCCTGTCGCATATTTTCTCGCCAGCGCGGGTAATCATAAAACAACTCAAACCGCGCCCGTTATATATGTATAAAACTGAAGCGGTGCACTTTTCTGACCGGTGTACATTCGAGTCCTCGCTTTGAATACAGCGCCCGGAGGACGGCAATAAAGAGTTTTGACAAACGGGCTAGACGCGCTCTCGCTTCGCCACCCACCACTGTGCGCCTCAACATCGGTGTGTGTGCGCGCTGCGGATCGCGCGCGGCTATGTGCGCCGCTTGGCTTTTTCATTCGGCCGGAAAAACGAATGAACGTCGACCGTGACGACAAACGGCGGGTACATGTCGAGTACATGAATACACGAGCGGCCGTTTATACATTTCGCTCCCCGTACACTGCAACTGGCATATTCAGGCGTGCTTCGGCGAGATCATCTTCAAGAGATATATCAGGAAGTTGGATATCACCCGAGGTTGGTGCGAATCGATAAAGCGTTATTCGGAATAAAATTGGCTTTAACGTTTTGCTATTCTCTTTCGGTGCTTTAATTGTTTGTTTTAAGATAATTGTGTTTCGAAAATAAAAATAAAACTGCATAGAAATATATGTGCCATACAGTTCCTAGGATTTTGCCAAAACTAACAGAATTAAAAAAACTTAATTGCATATATAAATAAACATGTTTCAGTGCACTTTTTTTTGTTGGATACGCTCTAATTTCCGCTATTAAATAATCCTTTTGAAAGAGGAAAAATCGCGCTACTGCCTCTTGTAATTGCTCCCATTCGTCGTCGGCACGAATCACGCCAATGCACTGCTGACTTTTTTTTTTTTTTTTTTTTTTCATTTTGTTGGGGAAAAAAACAAATGAACGTCGGCTGTGGCGACAAACGGCGGGTGCGCACGTCGTCTACATGAATACACGCGCGAACGTTTATGGAGCTCTTGCTTCCATTTCGTTCTCTGACTAACGCGAATTATGAATACGCCCGTAACAAAAAAAAAAATAACAAACAAACAAAAAAAACAATTTTTTATCGCGTCGGCGGTTCTGTTCTAAAACCAGACAAAATACTTCAGTCTCATTAAATCTTTGTACACAGTTGAAATCTTGGCGTAAATCGTCGACCTCGTCAAATTGGAAAATTTATCAAACGTGCTCTCTCGCATTTAATACCCGCCGAATTTCCATCGACAGAACAATTACCGCATCTGCGACGAGACATTTTTGCCATTCAGCATCAATATACACGTTAGCCGAATGACAACACGTTGTATCACATGGGTAGATACGTGTACAAACGTGTGCTGGTATATATACATGTATATATATACATATATATATATATATATATCGTGCACTCGTATAGGCCACACATTCCAGCCACCTCTCATCATTTCGGCGTGGCGGTGGCACTTCACCCCCGCGCGCCGGAATCATCCAACGATGAAGCACCCGATTACTGCATTAACAATGCTACTAATTCAGCGGAGTCCCGTCGAAGCCCCTCGCGCGCTCTTTGGCTTCGATTCAGTGGGCTCGAATTGGAATCGATATCATATCGTTGCAGCATCCGTCCGGTCTCGGTCACGAGTGTGTGTACACGGCTTTCGGCGTGGCTGCCGACACTCGTTTTCCGCCGGCCCGTTAAAACGGTTAAAACGACCGCACGACCGATACGTCATTCCGCGATGTTCACGACCGACCGTAGGGCGCGCCGAACACGATCGCCGGCCAATCGTAATCGTCCCTGACTCCCGATTTTCACTCGCACGCCGTAGTAATGAAAATCGCATTGCTACCGCCACACGTTCAATCACTTTTATTCGATATATGTATCTACACATCAAGTGCTTTCGTTTCGCTTTTGTATTGCATGACAGTTTCCGTATTCTACAAAAGATATATGTTTACTTGCGATTTTACAAACAAATTTAACGATATTTTATGAGTGATTTTTTATAGCTTATCTATTGGTGTTTTCCAATTAGCAACACAAGTCGACACAAGAGTCTCATTCTGTCTTTATTTCTTACCGAATATTAAACAAGAACAGAATGACTTCTGTGTCGACTTGTGTCGCTAATTGAAAAACACCACATGTTCATTGCTTGGCCTAATCATATCTATGCGAAGTTAGCTCCGCACTTTTCATGTCTTTCATGAAACTTAGATAAATATATTGTCTTCTTAGGTTACAATGCTTCCATATCTTTTACATCTAAATCTTGTTTTGCGCGAGAGAAACCTTAAAAAAATGTAAGAAAAAAATTATACAAAGAAAAGACAGATCCGTTCGTACAGAGAAACACATCTTACTATTCACAAGAACTTGTTTTGCAATCGGAACATACGAAACAATAAAATCATAAATGGACCGTTTATTTTGAAAGTGGTGTAAGTCCATTTTTGAAAAAAATGAGATATCACGTAATTCATGCTTAATTTAATGTAAATTTTTTATGTATAACTAGTTTCTCGAAACAAAAGAAAATGGACTTACACCACTTTCAAAATAAACGGTCCAAATAGAAAATTGTTTTATAGTCTTTTTTATATCTTTGCGCTTTTGATCTTCTTCATGATTATTGAGTTTAATAACAAACAATGATCTCAAATGCTGTGAATCATTTTAAAGATAATAAGTAGTTATTCTTAATATTGAGCGTGTCTATACAATAATATAAATTTTTTTGATGAAATTTAGAATCATATAATAATATCGCTGTTTATTAAAGTGGAAATAGTGCCGATCTCTCTAGTGACATATCGGGTTTTGAGATAAATAATTTAGATATTTTCTGGAAAATGTGGATTTGTTGTACCAATCACAACTGATTACGTTGTTTTCCAAAATAATACGTAAATCTAAAACATTATTCATCTATAATTCGTAGGTAAATTGTAATCTTTTGAGAATTATATATAGACGTCAAGGTTGTTTACAATTTTGTCATTAAATATGGCTCACGCAATGTTGTCCACATATTTAAAATAAAATGAGATAGGAAAAATTAGAATATTTACCTAAATTTTACTCTCAGAATATTTAAGATACGTCAAAAAAATCCTCTAGCGCTAAATTCAACTATGCGGCTCCGAAATAAATAAGTTTATCAATTAATAATGAGTTTTAGACTCTTAAGTTTCAAATTACGCGAAATTTAAACGATCATGGAAGTCTTATGCTGGATCTTTGTTGCGTATAATAAATATATAACAATATATATATTTATATTTTATAATCTTTACATGCAAGGTTCCCATGTCCGTTTATATTTATTTTGCTTAGTTTGAAATAAGTTTCTTTGATAATTTTCATGTAGAGAAATTTGTTTTTTGTATTACTACATATTTATAATGATTTAAGTTTACGTATTACTTTTATACTATAATAGTAAAATATATTTCTATAAATGTAATACAATATTTTTATAAAAATACAATATTTTTATATTGCTGCGTCTGTGTAATAAATCAGATTATCAAACACACTTATTAATTAAGCTTTAGAAATTGTAAGATTTATCGTTGAATCGTTACTGTTGCTGAAACTGTTTCTTTTGACCACTTCTCATATAATCGCATGCGCAAGTGCATTGTAATAAAAAGAAGAGGTAATACAATGCGTCTTCTCAATGACGTCGTAAAACCGCGTGTACTTGCATAGTTGCGCGGTTGGATGGGAGGTGCATCAATTTCCGCGAGTATTTCTTCGAGTGGAACGACGCGCGTAACGCACGCGTGGCGCAAGACTTTACGTCGATATAAACACGGTCGGTGGTAGCATCGGGACAAGAGAAACGCGATCGTATGGCTGCTGTGGGTCGAACGAGCGGCGCGACGTTCCCCACCGTCGAGGCAATGAATACGAATAGGTTTCGAGATACGATCTCTCTCGGGATACGCGCGGTATGGAGGGGTTAAATTAAATGATTTGCATAAGTAGGTGGGTGTCGACACCGGCAAACATTGACAAACGCGTGTGCTGCAGCACGCTCTCTCGCTTCCTCCGTGTCTCTCTCGCTCCTTCTCTTTATCCGCCATCAGTGAAGGGAGAGAGCTGTACAAAGTTATAAGAATATATTATTACGAGTAATGGAAGAGACAGAGAAAGAGAGAAAGAGAGAGACGCAACGCACTGCAGAGCAGTCGCCAGATTAGAGCAACGAGCACACGAGGCGACACGTGTCGGTATAGAGTGTGGGTCACTGATACAGCCGTTTGCAATTATCCTACACACGTCATTGCAAAAACTTTTCTTAATCGGGGACACCACTCTCTTGGCTTTCGCTACAAGGGTTCCCTCCTTCCAGCAACGTGTCGCTATTTGCTTTTAAAAGTACACCTCAGATTAATTTATTCCCGTATGTTGATTTGATCTGAGCGTTGATTTCACGCATGATGAAATTCTCTAAACGACCTGCAATCGGTCTTTCCAATTCGCGACAGTGTGACAGAAGACGTATCTCGTATGAGACTGTAAACGTATCTTTTCCAAGCGTAGTCTACGCCTTTCCCTCAATCTTTCCTTTCCCCTCTCCCTTTGTAGTGTGTTTGCCGTTGTTGCGACAACGGCGTCACGTGTCAATTCGCATTATTACTATTTGTACTCGAAGAGAGTATCGCGAACAGCGTTGAGAACGCGCGATGGGTCGTCTCGACCCTTCGTGGGAAAAGCCAACGCAAACAAAATAAAATAGAGATAGATAAAGTGGCGGGCGCGAATATCGTAGAGAAGACTCCCTTCTCTCGCAGCTTCCCTTGTATCTAATCCCGGATTGACTCGTGTCACTTATTAATATTTTATGCAAACACCATGATTTACGACTTCGCGCGCAGAGGCATTACCCCGCGCTCTCCCTTTTCCTCTTGCAAAACCGATAACCGCAGACTCGGCACAATGGCCTTATCTCCCTGTAACGTCGTGACGAATGACATTTGTGTCTTGATTACGAAGCCATTTTTTCTATTTATGAGTTTGTTCGCACAAAATTGTTAATTCTGTCAATACGACTTAGTGATTCCCTATCAGTATATATAAATTAATCTTTTCTGCTCTTATTGCGTTAGGAAGAAAAAGTTAAAGCAATAATAAAAATTGAATAAACCAAAAGCGCAAATCTTTCTCCTATAAAATCCAAATTTTCGGAAAAAGTTAGACGTTTTACGTTCTCTTTCTTGAACACGATAGACAAAATAGTCTTTGATGGAATGTGCCACGTTTGCGCCTCAAGATCGAAGAATTTTATTCACTGTTATCGTAATGCGCTGGCAACCATTCTGTACGTTTTCTCGTCCCCGTTCCTCAAGTTTCCCACCCCACCCCTCGCGTAGCGAATCACCGGTAGGACGCTGATGGGTACGGGGCGGTTGAAAAAGGCGAAATCTGCAAGCCAAAACGAATCAGAGTAATCCTCCTCTGCGCGTTCTCGAAAAGCACATCTCCCTCCCCCTCGCTCGCTCGCTCGCTTCGCTGATTCGGGAGAGGGGGGAGAGGGCGGAATACACCCTACATCCGGAAAAAAGCCCACGACGGTCGATGAGCATTTCGTAAATGGATCTCTCTCTTTCTCTCTTTTTTCACGCCTTCCGCTTTTTACAGGAGCGGATGATTGTTTCTTCAACCCTAAAATTATCAGTATTCTAGATGCTCGACTATGAGGAAAAAACACAATGTTCTCACATATTTTTCACGCATGTACATGTAATGCGCATAACTTAAAAAGATTGTATAAAGATTAAATATTATTGAACAATTTTTATAAAATTCAGCAATTAAGAGCTGTGTGATCTGAATATCTGAATGCTTCGTTTATAATAATGAGTACTTAAATTAATCGTATTAACGTTTACTTTTACGCAACAATTTCGAGTTCGTTGAATTTTACAAAGATACGCTCCTGACTCTTCTCATCTCCTTTCCACCCTCCGTCCTATTCCTGGCCGCGTGAAGGCAGCCACGTCTCGCCACCGTGGTAAAGGCGGTTCACCACCGACCGCCCCCTTCCGAAGAAGCCGCACGAAAGTCTCTTCTCCTCGTCCTTCTTCTCTGACTACCCCATTGACTACCCTCCCATCTCCGTTCTGTGCAACCCCGTCGCCGTTGTCCTTCCGAAGCCCTCGTCGCTTTAAATTGCTGATGAGCATTTTTAGATTGGTTACGTTAAGTGAATTGGTACATAGACGCTCCTGTGTTCTCCCGATAAAAGTCTTTAATGAATCCTGAAAGACGATGACCTCGCCACGACGATAGTATTGCCACCGTCGTCGCATGCTGTGACTAGCAATATATACATTCGGCGAGTCTCTGTTAAATACAATCTGATGATCGTGTCTTGATTCTCTTTTGTTAAGTTTCGTCGGATGTTATAGTGTGAACGTTTTTATTACTCAATATACGAAACAAATCGTAATACATTTTACAAATAAATCAAAATACATAAATTGTGAGTGAGACATACAACTTTTTATAAATTATTATCTCACTAAATAATGTTAACATTGTAATAATTTGTACAAAGTATAAAAGTTTTCGTTAAGAAAAAACCAAACATAAACTGTCGATTTTGTCGTAAACGAGAAACGTGTACAATGAGTACAAATCTATTGAACCATTTGAAATAAAAGCCACGTCGCAATTAATCTGTCAAGCATATCGTCCTTGGGAAAACCATCGACAACTTTTCCTGAGAACATCGAAACGCAGGCGGGTGGCAGACCCGGTTAAAGCCGCTGACACACGTAAATACCAACACAAACCAGGAAAGATAGCGGCGAGTTAATTAAAGCCCTCCTCCCCTTCGGCATTAGAGTCAAATCGAGAGAGGTCCTCTGTTCTTTCCTCTCGTTTTCCCTTCGTCGTTGTGCCGTCGCTTGTACGGTTTTTCTTCACGTACGAACGAGCGAAAGAGGCACGGACAGAGAAAATCGCCGGAGGAGGGGTGAGAAGAGAGGAGTGAGGAAGCGGGCAAGGTCTGCCTTCTGGCTTCATCCGATAAAGGGAACGGGTAGTCGGCCGAATCCGTCCGGGTCCCGGCAACAACAATAATGTCGTCGTCAGTTCGTTAAGCGCTTCTTTCAAGCGACCTGCTCTCTCGCCTCAGCGGCGAGCTCGCGCGAGAGTCCGAAGAGATAACTAACCTCCCTCCCCTACTACGACGACGATGACGACGACGACGACGACGACAACGACAAGGACGACGGCCACCTACACTCGTCAGGTTACATCCTGACCCGTTACGACGTTGCACATGCGTGTAGTAGGCCGGACCGGGCGGTCTCGTGCGTGCGTGACTTCGTCACTTAAGATAATATCGCGTCGCGGACCATCTATCACATTTTGATTCTCACAGGAACTTTCCAGCACAGATAGCTGCAACGATCGTTGTGATGCGTGCCGTCCTTCTCTGTCGTCAACTACATTATATCGCCTGAATCTTTGACGCATCTCTTCTCACGATCGAATAAATTATTCTATACGTATCGCACAACATTTTGATATAACTCAAAAACTAACGTATAAAAAATTGCAAGTTTAAAAAATGCTAAAATGTTGAAGATATTAACATTCATGTTGCTTAATTGTGTATAACTACGTTTGTCATTGCGCCAAACCGGTAGCTCATATCCTCGGAGCACAAATCGATGTTATCAGATCTTGGGATAATATTTTAATACGGGAGCAGCCCAATTAATCATCAATTTATTAAAGTCCGCGTAATTAATAATATTTCATTTATGATTCATGCGGTGGTCTCGTTCAGCTGTCGATAAGACCTTTAATAAATACACCGGATAAGTATCGTTATTGGAAATCTGCGAGCGTCCGTTGTCGCGAGTGGCACGTGTGCGGTTTTACTCCGTCAATCTCACGACCGATCGAGCTTAGTTGATTGATTGCTGACGTATGATGAGTCACCGCGATTACCGGTACAACGCCCGGCTGATGCAGCCGAGCAAAGCGTCGTCGTCTGGCGACGACGATAAGGCATATTGCTCGTCATACCGGCTGACTTTTCGCGAGATCGATGTATCCGACGTTTCACTTACGTGCCGCCTTCATTCCGCGCGCGTTAACAAGCGTTTACGTGACATCTACATCGCCGCGACATCTGCGACGTATAATACTTGTTCGCGGTGCCTCGTTGATTCGAAGCTGTCTCCCGTTTCGGCGCCGACTCGCCGGCGACAATATTCGGGATTGCTATTCCGGCGGTTTCAACTCGAATAATCGTGTCAACGGCATTATAAGCGACGGCATTATTCGTAACACGGTAAAGCGTAACGCGTGTATCTCGTTAACAAAGCCAGAGCTCTCGATAGGTTCCTGCAACAGATGCGAGACGATGTCAATCGGAGCGTGCACGCGTCGTGGGGGACTTGGACCCCGGAATGATTGACATATTTTCCATGGTGGAATCCATTCACACAATGTCCGCGTCGTCGTGTTCACAATGTTGCGTCGTCGCGACGCGAGTGACCCGGATGTGTGTGTCTCTTCCTGTAAATCTCGATTTCTCACCCCAATGAGTTCCTCCCGTCGAAGAAGAACGTTGACGATTCCGTCAGAATTTTGATTTCGTTCGCGCCCGGCTAAATTGCAAAGAAACGCTTTTCCACTTGGAGACACGCACGTAATCCCATGGATCTCGGCAGGATCGCGCTGATCCGCATAACAATATTTTACATCGCGCTCACCGGCGTGTCTCTGGGCGAGACACCATACTTATTCTCCGATTCTGCTCCTCGCTTGCCGTGAATTTTTGTTCTTCCGACGAGATTGCGTATTCTTTTATGCACGCGCACAATGCAATCTCTTAGGAATCGACTGCCATAATAAATTTATACGAGTCAGCAGAGTCAGCTTTAAGAAGATAACACACAACCGGGGATAGGGCTCGGCTCGCTCGCGCTATGACTCGCGAATTCAAACTCACGTCCCTGGACGGATGGCTTTCAGCCTCAGTCAGAGAGGTATTGCCCAGGACGTCCCGGGAGGATGGTAGTTGATCATAAATGACAGATGGACTGAGTTTGGTCTGGTGTATGCGTGCGTGTACGTGCGAAGCCATAGACGAAACCTCACATCACAAAAATAAAAACTGTCATGTAACAAGTTAGCGCACAGCTACGACGACGACAAAGAGCAACAAAAGGTAGAGAAAAAGAAAGGAAGAAAAAAGCAAAAGAGAGAGAGAGAGAGAGAGAGCGAGATGCGCTTAGTTAGACCAAAGAAGTGAGATCGTGTAGTGCGGAGTAACGGAGATGATAACGACATGACGGGCAGTGTCGAGTTTTGTGACATGACAGCAAATATGCAACGCCTGGCAGCTGTATACGCGCGCGCTTAAGCGAGTCTCTCTCTCTGTTGAGATTTGAAACGTAACACCCGTTTGCAGAAACACAACACTTCGCAGTGTACTTGCGCCGATTCTACTCGCCCCCTTTCTCTCGCCCCCTCCACCGATAGCAAACCGGGTTCCAAACTTAACTCGAAAGAGCCTCCCCTCGCTGCCCTTAAGTTCTTCTCGGACCCCGCTCGGTATCGCACTTTACTGTACATCTCGGCCTACGGAAAGCGGGGCGACACGTTTAATTGGTAATCCGTTTAAAGGATTAGTAACTCACGATGGGTATTAGGACGTGTCGCTGGTCCGTCTGCAGCTTGTCCGTTTCGCACGGACAAGCCGAAGGACACGTAACCCAAGCACGCTGGCGGATGCTTTTCGGTGTTAGCACTCGATAGCGCTCGCGATCAGGGTTGACAGTCTTATCCGGCGTCGTTTTTTGTCGCCATGAATAATAAAAAAAAAAAAAAACCAGGGCAAGATCCTGATCGTGCAAAATTCACAAATCATCTCGGATCGTGAAACACTGAAGTATACAGAACGTTGTTTCGCGTGGGAAAGAATTGTTTTCTCTAAAAAGAACGTTTTGACGCACATTTGATTTCGATTAAAGTAAAAAAATAAATGTAAATAACTACGTTACAAGAATAGATTAACGAGCGAACAAATGCGAAAATTTGTCGGGACTGAATTTTTACCCAACACAAAAAGATCGATTTAATCTTAGTTGTATTCTACGACGCGAATCTAAAAAGCGAGACCCGAGGGTACCTTCTCCCTGCCACCTCCCCCCTCAAATCCCCCCCTCATTGCCGTGCACGAACACACGTCCGCCTTTTCTCTCTTCTTCGGTGTTCGACACGACCCCGCGGGGTGTGCTCACTTTTCAAACGAGCTTACTCTTTGCCACGCAAAAGCACATAGCTGGGGGGCTAGAACGGGTTTGAAATCCGGCCTGATCTAATAGGGATTAACAGAGTGACAAATGTAAGAGTTAGCGACGCCGGAGTTGATGCTCCGCTTCTGCCCTACGCTTTCGAGAAAAAAACAACGCTGATCTTGTTTGAGAAAATTTCAGTGAATTTAATGCATTACATGCATTAAAGACGACAAACATCAATATTTATTTATTTTTCATGATTTTCTCATAAAATAAACAAAATAAATAAAACAAAAACTAAAAATAAGTAAGACAAAATAAATAATAATTTTAATCTCTATTTTGATCGTTGCATACAGATAATAATTTTCTTTAATTTTAACGCAAATAGTTGAGTAAAACTTATTTTATTTTTATTATTTTATTCTGTCGGCGGTACAGATCATGCTACAGATAACATATTAGTAGATATGTTATGGAGTTGTTCATCTCGTTAAGAGCGTTTAAGAATAAAGCGCCGGACGTCAGATTACAATGTAGATATGTAGTTTGATCGAAGCGCGATAGTAAATAACGGCGCATAATAAATTATAAAAAGAACGTTCGGCAACCCGACTCACGTTTACCAGGAAATCGATCCTCTGACCGCTGGCAACGTTCCGAACAGTCCGGCACACGGCTACATTTATATTCTTATGTAAGATCCGGGGTAGATACAGAACACAGGGGAAGTACTTAAATTGGAGGGAGAAACGCACAACATGGACGTTACAAGCTGCTTTTTGCTCGAAGAAAACTGACCGTCGCGCTCAGATAATGACACGATATTATAGAAAAGAGTAGCTACACACGCGCGCGCACACATACACACATATATGTATAACACGTCATTGTCTAACCGCGTCGCGCGCCCTATCCGCTTCAAGTATAATATTAAAATTATTACGCTACATTTGTATAAAACGCGTGTCGTTCACGTTTAATGTTAAAGTCTGCTACCAGTGATTAATGGACACGGTCTTTGGGTGGCCGATAAATATGTTGATTGAACAGCTTCACGTCGAAAAGAATATCAGATCGTTCCTTAATAACGAGGACAGCACCCGGACTAAAATTATCGGCACTTCCGACGCGCTAAACTCTCCGCATGGGTCATCAATCAGCGACGGCGGTAGAGAGAGATCCACCTGGCCTAATTTTATCGGCAATCTCCGCGGAACCAATCTCAACCAGAAATTTCTCATAATAATAGACAAACGTAACACGGCTTGCCTGAGGGTGGAATATATTGTTAAAGGAATAGCAATAGAAAAACAATAGGAATTTCGGAAATTATATAAAAATTATATAAAATGTTTTATTCAAATACTTATATAAAACGTAATATTTGCTTTAATAAATATTTTTTATTGTTTATTATACTTAAATAAAAAATAATATTTGTTATAATCATTTAAATTTAATTTAATCATTTTTTCAGAATAAGAAAGGAGAAGGAAAAAGAAAGAAACAGAGAGAAAGAGAGAGAGAGAGAGAAAGAGAAAGAGAGAGAAAGAGAGAAAAAGCTGAGTGCTTTAGAACCAACTCTGAAATTACATACGCGTCATGTAAAATATTCAGACAAGATCTACACATTGCGGAGTGTCTTGTACACTTGTCGGTGCATACTTTGTGTTTAAAAAGCGGAAAGGGCGAACGCGCACGACATTACGCGACGTCGGCTATGCGGTTTGTAATAAATCAAATCGGGTTTTTCAGGGTGCCGGTCGCGAATACGCGAACCTTCCGTGCATGAATGGTAATGAAAACCGTTGCACGATATAACCCGATAACATTCCCCGTGACCAAAGACGGGGGATACGCGTGTCTCGCTTTTACAAAGACAAAGGCAACGACGACGAATTGTTCTCGCAAAACCCGTCGCTCTCATCTCTCGTATTCTCATTATCTACACGCTGCACATACCTGCGTACCGCGTATTCAAGATCGTGAAGAAAAACACGTTTAAAGCGAAGTTTTTATCCAAATATAGAAAATGTTTAACAATCGAGCACACTCGTTTTAAAAACTATCTAAGACTTTTTGTTGACAAAATAAATTGTCTCTTATTTTCTTTAGTTTTCTTAAATCATAACAAATTGTAATTATTGTGCATTAAACTTTCTTTACAAAGCATTTTATTAATAAACTGTGGAACAGCTTTATTCATGAAATCCTTCTGGCAGTCCATTTAAGCGCTGTCCGCGGGTCCATTTCGCAGTCGCGATCTTTGTCTCTGTCGTGCTTCGGGACAACCGCGATGTAATTAATGCGCGAGCAGAAGAAAAGCTCCGTTTGTACGTCTGTCATGGAGAACTCGTCCGACATGGCAGGACGGGCAAACGAACGCGACCGCGACGCTCGAAATGCATGTTACTCGCGTGAGAACCGACTTGTTCTTATACATACTATGGCAACGACTACCGACTTACGTATGAATTGTCCTGTAGAATATAGTCCGATCAATATATCTCAGCAAATGAAACTTATAACCGTGATCTATTATCGCGAATTTCGTCGCGATATCGTGATTATTAAATAATGAATTGCTTTCTGATATTCTATTCTCATATTTCCTTAAGATAATTAATCTGACGACCGCGGTGCACCGCGTGCGGCTGCCGTGTAAAATTGCATTACCGATATTAATATTTGAAGAAAACCGCAAAGAGAGGATTGCGCATCGAATATTTTATATCCCGTTTTTTGTTTCACGGATACAATGACGCTCATAATTTGCGTTAATTCATCTGTAAGATGATCGGTTCACCATCTCGCTGTACTCAAATAAATATTCATAAACCTTTGTCGTCTATACTTTGATGAATTCTCAGTTAGCTCTTGACTGACGTATATTAAATAAATTAATGTTGATATTATATAAGCGTATTTAAAAATACAAATATATAGTGACATACAATACACAAGGTGTCTGAACATTTTTGTTCCAATAATCTGTCTTCACGCTTTGACTGTGTCAAAATTTGTCCGACATCTCCTATATATTACTAAAGTTTCGATTGATTATTTTAAAATCGGTTTTATCGACTATATAAATCGTAAAATCGCGACATGTCGATAATTGTCTAATAATAGCAGTTATTAAAACTCTTGAGAAATTACATTTTGACAGCATGCTATTATACGCTTCTATTTTCGTTTCTAATTTAAGTGAGAAATTTACTTTAGATATATCTAATCAATATCGCAAAAACCTGTCGATTCATTTCAAAGATTTTCGAGATTTCATATATGATACAAATTCAGACATCCTATCGCGGTCGGATTTGCGAATAATACGTTTCAAAATTGTTCGCCGAACACGATGGGCTCATTAACATTCCGGTTTATTTATTCTGGCCGAGAGAAGAAACCGCTAGAGAGCGAAGACGACGACGGGGCCTTTGGGAGGATTACGTGGCTCGTGCATCTCACGGGAAAGGAACCACTCTCGTTTGCTTTCCTGCTCGCTCGCCTCTGCCGCATAACTCGTTCTACCAACCTGCGGCCAACCTGCCGTGGTTTCTCAGTGCTCGGATACGGCCAGTCGTAGCAGACACGCGCGCGATTTGCTCGCGCCGGTCCCAAATTCTTGCGCGTTTCGCTCGTTTCAAAGTCACCTCTCGTTTACTCGCTCGAAATCCGCAAACGAAGAGCGAGAGTGGCGGAGCTTTTCCGAAACACACGAAGTAACTCGAACGGCACAATCAGGTAAGGGAGACATACGCTTGTGTGATTAACAATCTTGCAATCTTATTACTTTCATTTAAAATTATTATTTTTTTTTTTTTTTTTTTTTTTAACGTCGTGATAAGAGAATGCAAATAAGAAAATATATCTTTGTGTTTTTTAGTATAAATAATGTTTCTCTGAATTATCAGAGTGTGCTCATTCCTTACGATCAAAAATCACGTGAAGTTCTTCTATCCTCTCATAGCGCCGGGAGATGAAATCTCAGACGTATTATTCAATCGATTCTCCGCGAATGGAATGCACAAATCGTATTTAATAATACGACGGTGATAAAAAGCATAGAGTGCGTTCCGTACGAGACCACACTCGGAATCGGCGTTTAGCCGCCGCAAATTAATATAAGCGGGGACCCTCCCGTCGAATTCGCCTCATCGAGTATGCGTACCGCGCGAGCGAGATTCGATTGCCGTCTCGTCTCGCGAAATTCTTCGGCGGTATATTGCGCCGCATCCTGATGACTAGATTTTCTCCGCGAAATTATTTGAGGATTATTCTACATTTCCAAACTGCAAAATTGCACGAAAAAAATCATAATGAAAATGTGCACAAAATTAGAATTGACAAATTTTTATTTTTCAGTTTTTTTTCTCTGTTACGTTTCGTGTTTGCGAGATTGATGTTGTTTGGTGAAGCCAGAAATAATGATCACCTTTGACAACGTAACGGCTATAGATTTTACCGCGCGAACATGTACCACCTATCTTTCAGTCACGTGTTTCGTCTAGAAAAGTGAAGTGCGAGACGAAAGTGGGGAAGTTCGAGATGATTGTGCTTTCGACACTTTCTCCAGGAGTGCTTTGTAGCCCGTAAACTTTCTTCGTTCGACAACCCTCGGTCTCGGTTGAGATACGTAGGAGAACCAAGAGAACGCGGCAGCGGCGGGAGGTGATAGGCGAATCGGGCGAGCCGAGCCGCCGCTTCCGCCCAAGTTTTTCCGCGGCGGTAGCTGCGCAATCATTTGTTCAACACACCGCCAACAAATCCAATACCCTTAGCGAGCGGCGCGAACACATGGATTTTCTTTTCTCCTCTTCCGCGCCGGTGCGGTGCACTCGACTTGCGCGAATCGAAGGAAAATATATGTGCGGAGGGAAACACGCGAGTGAGATACAAAAGAGTATACACAGACGCAGTTTGTGTGTTTGTACGAATCGAAATGCGAGAAGCACTTTATCCCTCACTCTTATTACCTATACAACGTCAGTGTTTCTAACGTAATCGTCTTCATTTGAATAACGTTAAAACCACCAATATACAAAAAATAGATCAAATATATATTATAATTTTAAGGATATAATAGCAATAATATAATAAAATTAAATACGTAAAACTGCAGTTTTTATGATGATCGAAGTTTTCGCATACGAGAGCTTTACTTGACGTAGATTTGCACATTAAACGTATCAGTGACACAAAATTTGCTTGTATCGAGAAAAAAAGCGCAAAGAAAATCGTTTTTCTCCCAACGATTCGGATTGCTGCGGATTCCGGATCACAAAAGAGGGCAAAAGCGAAAGAGGACTTTGGATTTATTCGAATACACTTCTTCGACTCCGAAAATGCCGCGATATATACTCCCGGCGAGCAATACTCGAAGGGCGTGGATTTCTTAATATCCCTCCGGGACTCGGGGATCAGATAGATATCGGTTAGGTTCGGCTATCTATTCAATATGCCTCTATTATTTGATAGGTGATAAGGTGAAACGATAGCCCGCCCTTCTCTCGCTTTCAACTCCCCGCGCACGTCCACCCTCCCTCGCACGCGGGGATATAACCAAACTCGCACGACGTATCTTTACTACAACGTATCTTTACTTCCCCCGGGAACCCCGCGCGATGAGCGATAATACCTACCCATCTCTCTTTTTCCCCTCTTATCTCATCTCGTAATACAGCTCTCGCTTCCGATAAAATTGTTGTTTACATCCGCACACAGTACGTTGAAATTACGACTATTAAACAGATAACCGCATCGCTGTCAACTTCGTTAAAATTACTTTAGAGATACTAACTCGTTGATATATATTTGGATTTAAAATGTAACTCACTATTAAATTCTGTAGTATCTTCCAGAATAAGAGAGAGAGAGAGAGAGAGAGAGAGAGAGAGAGAGAGAGACTGTAAACTTTAAAAAGTAAATACCTACATATATTTGTTTTCGCACAGACGATCGAAAGTATAGCAGAAAACAATACGTACTCCTGAAGAAAGTTTTCTTTCGCGCGTTTTGGTATTTCCGAGTTTTTCCCCGAGTTCATTTGTGCAAATCTATTTTGTCGCGGCTTTCGCGGGACGTCAACATCCAGCGAACCGTTGTCGAATACGTATACTCACGCTTTCGCGCCGCGCGTTCAATGCGACTCGACGGTTTCCAGGTTACCTCGCGCGCACCTTTTCACAGAAGAAACATGGTGTAGGGTCTATAAAGGCGAGCGTATCTTGGCTCGTATCTCGACGGCGACGGTAAAACCGCCGCGCCGCGGAGAGAGGGTGTGGAACCCCTAAGAGTACACAATGGGCCCCATATGTTTGCGGGGGTGTATAACGTACCGCGTACCATCGGGACCTCGATCGACCTCCCGCATTCCCTTCTCACCCTCTCCCGGCATCCCCCCGGCGTTCTCTTGCGAGTTTTCCTCGATGTACGCTCGAGATTTCTCCACTTCGCGGAGTATTACCTCGCGGAATCGTTTCGCGCGAATGCACGCTCGGCTCGGCGATGCAATTCCGCAACACAGTCAGTCGATGTTACGAAGAGCCAACGAGCGAGATGGTTGTGCAAGTTAGTAACGATAAATCATAAAAAATTATAAAAAACGCTTCAACACTCAATTCGGCCGTGATGTATACAATATTTGTTCTTCTTCTGTACAATTGCTTTATATAAATTTTTCTCTTTCCAATCGTGAGACAGAACGTTGCACCACGTTGCATCGTGGTTTTGCACGAACGCGAATGCACCATTGCGAAGCGAGCTGCACGCGAAGGTTCGGTAGCGCATAAGTATAAATACGACGCGGAGAACTCGCGCGCTTGAGAACCTGCCGCAAGATTATCTGGAAAATGGCTAAGCAGCCTCGTTCGATATGACACGCAAAAATTTATGATTACGTCGAAAGTATGCGCGTGCGGATCGTTGACTATGTAGGCCTTTTCAAAGTGTCGTGTACCGCGTCACAATCGCTCGTGTAAACGGCACTACGGGAGATCTACGTCGCCATAAAGACTCATATCGTTAGCCAAGAAACGCATGCCGGTATTACAAAAATGTTGACTTTAATTACGTTTTATAGCCGTAAGTCGCGGATACGTGTCGTGAGTGCCGCTTGCTTTACAAACTTTTCGAACTTTTCGTGAAACATGTGAATTACACAGTCGTGCTCTGAAGAAGGACAGTTCGGAATTTTTTTATGGGCGGAAGAAATCACGTCGGTATATCGCGAATAAAGCGTCACGCTTATATATAATCTACATTTTTCTCATTATAAAAAAAAAGTTTATTACGTAACAAGATGTCACGTATTATGAAGGTGATATAATAGAAATTTCCTGTACTAATTTGAGTCTATAAAATTAATTGCATTTTTTTGTGAGACTTCCATCTTCCAGATAAAAAGAAGAATTATACTAACGAACTATTATCGGAATGAAAACACCGGCGTGAAAGCTCAGCGTCGCCCAATTAAGGTGCGTGCATATATGGACACTAACGAGTTTTAATGGACTCGAATCGAATGCGCTCGAAAGCATCGAGCGCCACATTGGCAGCTCGCGTCAATCAGATAGCATCGTCGAAAACGTAGTAGAGAGAGGGTCGCTGAAGTGCCGATAACCGCGATCCGGCTTCCTGCTTTAATTTAATTGGACGATCGCCAGTCACGCGTGCCGCCTGATAAATAATTAACGCGTCTAGTCTAGATCGATTATCGAAGCGTCGCGACGCGAATTGGGGATAAAACGAAAATGGGGAGAGTGAACGAGGGATGATGCGTTTCGGGGGGCTGGGCGTGGATCATTCCGCCGCTGAGAGTATCATTTAACCCTCATTTACTTATTGTGAGCACTGTCTTATCGCGAGCGACGGATCAACGGCGATAAGGAACGAAAACGTCGACTCGTCACGCGAGCGACGAGATGTGTTCTCCGGAAGTTACGACATTCTACATTTACGAAGTAGCGCGCTTATCTGCGGTTCGGCTATTTGCCACAACAACATGTAACAAAGCACGGAAAATCGCTGAAATCTCAAACTATATATATTTCCGTGAAAATTAATGGAAAGAGACGCTTAATGCGAAATTACCTACTCTGAGATGCAAATTACACCTATATTTGAAGTGTATTATAATTAATAAGCTCGATTATACTCTAAAGTAGCTTTATCAAGCGCCAACAATTAGGGCAAATGCTTCTTATTAGTTGCAAAATATTCCTTTATTCAAGCCGCGCTCGCGATCGAGTAATTTGGGTCAGAGCATGTCTAATAACGCTTAATGCGCGCTCACAATTGTTTTAATAAGACATGCCATTTCCTCGCAATCCAGAAAACGATAGCTCTCGGATCTAGAGCGATGTTCCGATTTCGAAGTAATTTTGTTTTCATCACTCGCAATCAATATGTTTTCGTCAATAATAAAAAAAAAAAAAAAAAAAAAATAATAAAAATCAATTTGCAATTAATGAGAAAATATATGCGACAAATTGGAACACCCAGAATATATCAGAAAACATCGTGTATACACACAGACTCTAATGATTGTGGCCATTATGCTGATGAAGAGTATTGGTGTATAATACAGCTTAAACGCGAAGAAGATCTGCGGACGAACGAGAGCTGGTTCATCATTACGGAATGGTCGAGTCGAGCCAGGAGGGAACGAGGAAGGGAGGAATATTAAATGTAACACACCGCCGCGTGTGTAATACACGTTTAAGCCGGTTCATGAGAATTGCCACAGTTCACTTTTGAAAATACTTTAACGATATCGATTAATCTGTCCGCAAACTACTCGCACATCGTAAACGAATGGTCCAATAAGTGTTTATCGTAAGCAAAATGACACGTGTGTACTTATAATACCCACATGTATAGAGTACCGATATAACGCGAAGCGTTGTATACAACGATATCAACAGTGTCGTTAAGATGCTGAAGCACCTTAACTCGTCGAGCAACGAGTGACTGACGTGTACTAATTGCCATCGGTACGAATGCATTATTTACAAGGTTGTTTCTTCGTCTCACGGTATTCCGTATTATCGGTAAGATACGGGAGATATATCAATGTGAGAAGCTTAATGGACGCGAGCGATTCTTTCATCCGCTACGGGCTATTTAATTTCCACGATAAACAAAAAAAAAAAAAAAAAAAAAAACATTCGATTGCGAACAGGTGCATCGCGAGCGTCCAGCTGTCCCTCGCGCATGCGATGCTTTGCCTGTCACAGGATATGTCAGTCTCTTCATCCCGTGAAACATCTATTCCAATGCTGACATCTTTATTTTTTTGTCACTGACTTTCTCTCTATCCTTTCGAATCGTTTCGCGAGACAAACCAGCGACACGATCTTATCGGCTTACTCGCGCAACCATCTCTTCTCTTGTGGCAACTTTGCCCACCGCCACGCGTTTGCTTTGTCGAGACAAATCGGATCGCGAAAGGACAATAACGATCTTGATCCATTTCTCTGCAAAGCGCTCGGTGCTCGTTCAGTCTGAATAAAATCTGTAATAAAAAATAAAAAAAAAAAAAAAAGACGCACGCGTTTCACGAAACACTGACCGACTCTTTCTTCTTCGCTCGACAGAAGATAAATATCATCGCGAATGCACCGCGCTGGAGCTGGCGTTCATTATAGCCGCTTAATGGCGCGATTTACCATTGAAAAAAGCTGGCGACACCGTCTGAATGAGCCATTACGGGTCGCTCTACAGAAATAATTATCGCAGTATTGACACAAAAGGGCGCGCTGGCTGGCACGGACGCGACGAATGCCTCATTGGCGGTACACAGAGATGCGCGAATGAGAAAAGAATCCTCCGTCTTTTTTTTTTGTTTTTTTTTTTTTTACCCGCGCATCGTTTTCGCGCTTCTTCCTCACTCTCTTTTTTTCTCTACTATCTATTTATGCCGCGAAAGAAGCGTACGTGCGAAAGAGGAAGACGGCGAGTAACGAGAGTAACATGCGCGAAAGGACGTAGCGGGAAAGAGAAGAAAGAGAAAGAGAGAAAGAGACGGAGAAGAGGGATGGTGGAGGTGGCAGCGTTGCTCTTGGAAGGGCAGATTGTTTGTTTGTCGGGAGCTCTCGTGCGCACAAACAAGTGGAAACAAATAATATCCTGGCCGCATTACGAGAAGGAGTCGATGGCGAGTCTGGAGGACTTGATGTGTGCAGTTGGGGTGGCTGTTTCTCTCTTTCTCTCTTTTTCTCTCTCGTTCTCTTTTTCTCTCTCTCTCTCTCTCTCTTTCTCTCTCTTTTTCTCTCTCTTACTTTCTCTCTGTCTCAACTTGCCACGGCTGCCCCAGGGCGACAGTAACGAGGCGAACGAGTGCCGCACGTCCCGTCATTAATGCCGGCCTCAGGCCCACGCGTCGTTTTTCCTTGCTCGCGCGTTTGCTTTCACGATTTAATGCACACATTCTCGAGGATATAACGGTCCCACTACCGAACCGACCGCGACCGGCTCGGAAATTAACTCATGCGTTCATCGCGGCGGATAATGATCAAAACGAATCGAATATTTTCGTTTGCGTTTCTTCCCACGTCTTCTAAAGGAAATCAGCATTTATAGCCACAAAACGAGTTATATAAAAATTGGTTTGTTTACTCTTATAACTTGTTTGCTTAAGTTTTTTCTCGTTCTTCTTTTTACCGCTCACATCGTTTTTTTTTTTTTGTTTTTACATTGCATTCGTTATAACGTGCAGCTTCGTATAATCATAATTTCAACTATAAATTCATTACGTGACGTGCTTTTCTGTCAATTACGTGAATAATTTTAATATAGCAATTAATTTGTACGCGCAAGAGCGTCGGGAACAGAAATGGTCTGGTATATTAAACGCGAACGCACGTATTTATGAGCGGAGCACGGCGTAATCGGCGGACAAAGCAGTAATTCCGCAGTGAAACGCGCTGTGGATGAGGTCGCTTCGAAATTGGCCGAGGATAGTCATAAACGAATAAACCGCCGTCGCCATAAAAGCGACCGACGTGGATCAGTCAGGAAATTGTCGGCATGATGGTACTCTCGCACGACTACGCAGAGACGCTTGAGAATCCGTGCTTTCGGTGTCGAAGCGTGCACGTTCGCGAGGGGACATTGATTATCCGAGTCGATTCTCCTCTTTGTGGTATCATAAACTCCGCCTCGAAACTTCGAAAATCTAATGTAATTGAATCACGTCCTTTCGCTCGTCAGAAGTGGATATTGTCTGCAAAGCTGCATGTCAGATCGACGTAAATAATCGCGCGTATGTAATTATTTCGAAATTGAATATTAAATTATAAAAAAAATCTAATATTCAATTTCGCGCGTGTTTTTGATACGCATCGATGCAATCGTATAACGTTCTTTTTTTTTTTTTTTTTTTTTTTGAAAGGAATTTTTCAAACGATATAATAACTTGACATACAAGATAGGGTTTTATTGCATTTATACGCCAGTTTCCGTTCCCCGAGCCAGCTTTATTGACTACCTTGAGCAGTTAACGAGTAATTACCGGAGCTGATAAAAATGCAATGTAAAATTACGGCGTCATTATCAAGTATTTACATGAGTTAATTCAGAGTCTCGTCTTGTTCACGATCACGGCTTGCTAGTGAGAGTCATTAATAGCTATCTCTTGCTATTAATGAATTTTGTAAAAGACGAATGTGTGTGTGTGTGTGTGTGTGTGAGAAAGACAGACGTTTCCTTAGCCGCCGTAACCTCGCACGACAACCTGTATATCCGTTATTTATCCTCTGTTCAACCGCGGACCAGCTTAATTGCTCAGCCAACATCGGTAGCGCTACCTCCATTAGCCTACAAGCCGCTTCATTTACACTTAGTATGCCGCGTATGTGCGCAAACGTACAGAATGTTTCGGCGTCTTTTGCACTGTTACTCGCGGCCGCTCGCTCGAAGAATCGGCAAATTGTTAAGGGAAAGGTAAAGACCGACTGTTCTGTATGCGTCTCAACGTACATCAATAGGATAGAATAATACATTTACATGTATTATTATCAATGCCTTATTAACGCTCATAAACACGTGAGATTATAATCAACAAATATATGAGAAGAAATTGTACATATATATGTATATATACATATATATAAATTTTAAACAAATCTCTTTCAGTTGAATTATATATAAAAGTACATATAAAATATATAAAAGTTGTATATTATTTTCAATTTTAACAATTGTGCGTGTAATGTGATAAAAACTAAAATCACCACGCGTGTAACTTATGCTAAGCAAGTTAAATGCATTTTCGTAGCATTTAATTTGAATAGCTGCACGTTTTCAATTCAAGAAACAACGGAATTGCGCAGATCGAAAGAGTTTCATTGATTTCCTCGCAGAGAAACATTCATGCGCGCACACGCGCGCAGATATGCACGTGTATTTTCCGCCAGTAAATGCTACCCGGCTACAAGTCCGCTCGAGTACACTGCATACATGGCAGCTAATGGTTCGCATTGCACAGGTAATCCCACCGCATGATCGTCTCTCTCAGTTGTACCTGCTCGACACTCACCATCTCCGCGGGACACGTGTAAATTCGTCGCATCTATTCGCTCATACTCGATGACTGACGCACTTGTGCATCTGTTAAGAACAGCGAGAGAGTTCGATTTTTTCGGATTTTAATCAATTACCGACAAATTAAGTAAAAAAAAAGATTAAAAAAAGGGTAAAAATATCTCGAATAAAAGTGGTAACTGTTTTTGCGCGCGCTAATTTTTAAACGCTCTCCTTTTGTGAACGACTCATCTGTCGGCATCGGAATTATATTATAAGAAAATGTTTTATAAAAGTATTTCAAAAATTAATTCGTTTAAAACGCCCAGTTTGTTTCGCGAAATTGTTTCACTTCGGTTGCACTCGAGGTGAGTCACTTTTGCCATTAGCAGCAGGTGTTTGTGCAAGATTCTATTGTATAATTTAGAAACGAATATGATCGATCACAACGATCGATCGACCACTGGTTTTTACAGCTTTTTGTTTACAAAGTACGACGGTTATACCCATATTACTTATTATTCCTGCATGTGCACCAGGTCGATAGCAGCGATAATAATACTATGTAAAATAATAACAGTGTTAACATTGAAATCACAACGAAGGTCTCCACGAGTGAGTTCCGTCATATATTTCATCTTGTTCTCGAAAAAAAGTTTAAGTTTCTTCTCTTTTCCTCGTACGACAAATATAAACTAAGTGTTCAGTTCCAAGATCCATCACTGAAATAAGGACGCGCGATTCTGGCTGGATATATGCTATCCGACTTCCTTTGAGACGTATTCTTGAGGGGGGGTGTTCTCTCTTTCGCGCACCCTCCGGGAGCTTTCACAGGCAGACAAAGCCAGCCCTTTCCACGGTAGTCTTCGCACCCTCCGAATATCTCTGCCTCGCGTTTCTCGATCCTTCCTCCTCGATCTTCTCCCTCGATCCTCCTTCCCTTTCTCTCTCCCTCTCGAGTTCTCTTTCTACGGCACGACGACGACGACGACGACGACGACGACGACGACGACGACGACAGAGCATTGATTGCAGGTTCACGGTCTGGAACCTCAATTGTCGCATCTAAGGCACGCTTCCACGCCTCGAACAATCGCCTCACTGCCGCTTTCCGTCTCGTCCTCATAATCCGTCGTTTCCACCACCGCTTTCCTTCTTCACGACCATCATCCTCCTCTTCTTCCTTCTCCACTTCTGTCGATGAGAAGCGCTTCTCGTCTGGAAACGAGATGCGCTACCGTCGTCGTCGTCGTCGTCCAACGTCGTTTCACTCCGACAAAATATTCGTTCAAATTACGACCGGAAATCATGCGCCTCTGTTTGCTCTGCCATTAATCCGCGAAATCAAGAATATGAGGACAAAAGAGAAACGTTTGAGAAAAAAATATATTTTTCGGTGATTATAAATAACGACACAAGTGAGATTTTTTCTCGCGGATACGATTATGTTTCGACGAGATTACTGAACGTTCACTCGCGTTTCATCACAGAAATTCGAAGAGAGCACATTTTTGTCTCATATTCGAGAATTAACGATAGCCTTTGCGCGGAGCGCTCAACATAATCAACAATCTCGAACGTCAACGTTAATAGAACCAAACCCGGGTTACGGCGTATTGCTTTCTTTCGCGAGGCGGTTATAGCATCTCCGTTGTTACCGTAACCCTTCATTATGCTTCCCGTCCTAGCCTGTTATTAAAGCTGTTTCTCACTTTTATGAAACAAAGAAGCGCGAATTAAGCAATAAATACATCGGCACCCTCCTGCGCGGACAACGACGGGTTCGGCAACGAGCGTGACACGGCCAGGTGCCGGTGTATCTCTCGGGGATCGGAACTCGAATCTAATTTCGATCGGCGAGTATCGAATGCGGATATCGCAAGCGCGGCGATCTGATCGCGCGCGATCTCGGCGGTAACGTAAATTTAGACGCCGCAATTGCCGCAGTGATAATTACAAATTAGTATGTTATCACTCATCGAAATTATACCCTCGTTTCAAAAGATCGTTTGCTCACGGGATCTTCTCCCACGGGGATGTTAGAAATAAGTTCATTATGTCATAAATTCAGTCGCGTATATCCGTTAATCACGCCAGGAGCAGACGTGTGCGGCGCGTAGCGTGGAATTCTAATGACGGAGCCACTTTTTAAGTCGCTTGTGTTATACGGTGCAAATACGTTAACACAACACGAGTACAATGAACACGCGCTTCGCAAGGGAATCGGGGGTGTATAGAGAAGGTCGAGCTGGCCGGGAGGAGGGCGTGTGGGTGGTTTGTTGCGACAATGGCGCGGTTACTTTGTCCAGGAAGCACAGCACCACCGCCGAACCACCCTTCTGGCTTGAGCCAAGAGACGCTAATGCAAGTTCCGGCGACCGCCGGGTAAAGAAGGACGACGTACAGATAAATGCATCGAGAAACCGAAAGCGGGAGAAAGAGAGAGAGAGAGAGAGAGCGAGAGAGGAAAAGAGAGAAGCTGCAGAAAGTAGAGAAAGATGAAAGAGGGAGACGACGGAATAAAAATCGCAGCGGTGCCCAGTAAAAATGAAAGTTTACCCCGCGACCTTTTATTATCGCTTTGCTCGACGGCTCCGCTACACGCGTACCGGGCTAATTCCATTCTATCTACCTCACGCCGCTACGAAGGGAAAAAATTGCTACGGACGCGGTGGGGAGAGAACTGCGAAGCGGTGCACAATAGGCCACGACAAGTTAACATAAATTGCGCCGGCGATATCCAGTCGCCCGGCGCTTAAACTTATTCATGTAGAGTTCTTCGGCCGCGTTTGGCGAGATGGCCCGCTTTACAAAGAAGAGCGTGGCAATTTATGAAACACGATATATCCTTAGGGAAATAAATTCACGGATTACCAGAATGTTACAATGACACGTTCCTTGTTCACTTTACAGAAAGAATAATTATTTCTTGAAAATCCAATCCGCGGACATTTGTGTTATCGATATGACACAACACATGTATATAAATGTTTCGAAGACGTAAAACGTTGCTCGTAAAATCTTTCGTGCTAATTTTTTTTTTTTCTATAAATATTGACTGATTTAATTACGCGTATGTGCCAAATCCGCGTAATGAAGTAGCGATATCACAACAACTGAGCCGGCGGCTACTGTTGCCGTGATTAACTGCGCAAAACGAGTAGTAGGGAAAAAAGTCGTAAGCATAATAGACTATTTGAGACAATTTAACGAAGAACAAAAGCAGAAGAGAAAACAAGAGCCGAGTAGAAAAAATCCACAATTCTGCGTTTCATTTTATTTTTAAATCGTCGGTTTCGTTTTATTTGAGACGATTCTGCGCGTCGGTTCGGAACGGAAGCGAAGACAAATGCGTGTACCATCGGTCGCACGTATCAGTCGTTATAACGCATATTTTCCTAGTTACAAGAGTCTAAAGTATGACCGGTTTGAATGCGAAAAGGCGAGGGGAAGAGCAGCGGCGAGGGTTGAAACGAGCAGGAGGGTGTAAGGATGCAGCCGCGCCTAATGCGCGTTTCGTGTCAACGAGGGCGATGGAAAAGGAGTCGCACTGACGACGAAGAGTCCTTCTCCTACGACGGGCTGCGTTTCTGAGGGGGGAGGCTGCTGCCACCATTGAAAGTGGCGCGGAGGAGACGGAGGATGCGGGACACGTGTTTCCAGGGTCCCGATTACCCACCGTCGTCTTCTTACACGCGTACATCGCTATGCTCGCGTAATGTCCCTGTCGATAAAACCCCCGAGGCGCGACGTCCTGATTTATACCTGGTATGAATATAGTACGCGCGTATAGGCGCGTATATCCTCGTCCTCGGATTATGCTCATGCAAATGTTGTCGAGAGCGATATACCGGAAATCCCGCCGCGACCCACGGAAGTTCGTCGCGCTGCGAATTATTCTTACGGGAAAAATTCTCTCAGAGACAATATATTTCTTCGCGCTATCTGCGTCTTCTCCAGACAATTCTTTTCAATTCTAATGTAAAATTTGCAGCTGGCTAAAAATAATTATCTTTGTATTTTTGCTTTTTATTCTTTGTGAGAAATAAAAAGTCTTCGAATTAAATTTAAATCGTTCCTTTGTTGAGCACCGGACAGTACGAAACACAAAACGACTTATTCATAATTTTGTCCAATGCAAAACGCGAGTGATCCGACTTCGGACATTCTTCAGTTAAGCGTATAATTGCGGAGAAAGCTGGAACGAGAAAAGACGAGCTGGAGAAGAAGGTAGACCAGGATAGAAGGGTGTTCCGTGGAAGAGCAGAGAACGTGAGTTGTATTGCCAACCACGGCTTTAATAAACTCCCTTGGATTCCCGGGGACGTACCATTGTGGCGAAGTGACTCTGATCCTTAAGATGGTAGTCCGCCTATCCTTCCTTCCTCGTTCTGGCCGCTCTTCTCACACTCTCCCTCCTCTCTTCTCTATCTCTCTCCAAGGGTCTCTCAATATCCTTTTGTTTAGGGTGCTCACGAGTAGTCGGAGCAAGGATGTCATGCGCCATGGAAAAGGTTCTCGCGCCAACCTCTTCGTCGACTCCCTCGACTTTACCCGGATTCTCACTTACAAGACTGCATTCGAATGCCGGGAAATGGATGTTTCTCGCGGTCACCCGCTGTGTGTGTGTGTATTCCTGTATTCGACGTTTCCGTTCGCGGAAGGTATTAAATGTTAAGATAAACAATAATAATACGAAACAATACAAAAACCGAGTGTAAATTAAATCGACAAAATAAGTTTGCAAACAAATGAAAGAAAAACCCATCCCGAAATTGTTAATTTCGCGATCTTTACATCAAAATGCTACTATTTCTACTTGAAACCGTGTGCCGGGTATATCAATCATGTCGACACGTACGGGAACATAAAAAAAAAAAAGAAAAAAAAAAAAAAGAAAAAAGAAACTGTGTTAAAGCGTGTGAGTCGTTACGACCGCTGATACATTTTCTTCGGCACGTGACTGCACCCGCCCATGTAGTTTAAAGAGCCATCTAGGTTACCCATTGTGCCCCCGTTGTGCGCTACAATACAGCTTGTTTTATTTCTTGCCACGTTCATTAGAATGGCCTCCAGGCAAAATACTGTACCCACACCGTCTCTGAGTGGATGGGCGGACATGCGTCGCGAGATAATCAATCTCGAGCCTCGATGATGGATTTCATTATGTCCGTAGAGTTCAGTGGCACGCGCGTGTGTCGACAACGTACCGGTAACACTCGAGTGCATTTGAAAAATAGCGAGACTATTAGGACTTTAACGAGAGTCCGTGTAACATTCGGATCCATTTATATTGGAGAAGTAACACCCGAATATATTTTGAGCTTAATGTCGCAAACTATGGTAGCCGCGGCGTGTCGACGTGTATATTTCCGAGTATTTCTGGAGGACACACTACGGAAAGACCATTTCGAGCGGTGTCAAGTAAAATTAACGCCGACAACTCGTAAACAAAACTATCGTACAGGCGTTTAACGCGTCAAAAATAATAACTCGATCGCGGAGAATTCGTCGCTGATTCGATTGCGCGCCGCGCGCGCGTTTCGAGTTTATTATCTCGCGCCTAGAACGTTAAAAGACAGCCGCGAGCCGGTTAATGTATCTATCAATAAATTTCGCTCGTACACATATTGACATTCCGCATTTAAGCGCGGCGCGCGAGTTTTAGCGCTCGGCAGAATTGTCAAGCCTTCTCGTTAGATCGACAAAACGTGTCTGCTCATTACGTTGACAGACAACGCCGACAGAAACGAATGCGACGGCGAACGCATATTCCGTGTGATCTGTCAGCTCAGACCCGGGACGGTAACATGAGGGCCGAATATATATACATAAATAAAATCGACCAGCGTTTTCCACCGCGAAGAGAAGAGGAAAAGAGAGGGATGTGGGGATCTAACGCGTACGAGAGACAGAATATCGCGGCGATTGCACGTGAAAACAGCTCGTTTTTCTCTTTTTTTTTCTCTCTCTTTCTCTCTCTCTCTCTCTCCTTCTCGATTTATTCATAAAGGAGGCGGAGGACCGTCGAGATACGCCGGCAGGAACAGCCGGGGAACTCGTGAAATGGAGAAGAGGACAGAACGACTGCGGGAAAAAGAAAAAAAAAGCGGGCGTTGACAACAAGTTGAATTCGGCGATGTACGCGCGCCGCGTTTGTATTAAAAGCTTGCAAATTCGTCGCCGAGCCGCGAGAGCTGTCCAGAATGCAAAAGAGGAGCGATGACGAGATAAACGCCGGAGGAAGGGGCGGAGGCTGGTTAAGGGATGGAAAAAGCAATGGGAATATGGCAGATATTCAGCTGGCGCTGACCGGAGCCGCTTTCCGCGATATTAACCGCGGCTGGAATTCGCGAACGGGTATTTTTAATTATTATTCTTAAGAGTGTGTGTGCGAAAAGAAGCACGACGGACCAACGACGGATGAATATAAAATGATGTGGGTACGGGTTTTTCAAATTGAATCTCCCGCTGAACAAAGTGCCGCGGGACTTCGACGCGGCGCTACCCGCGACTGAATTTTAATTTTGATTACTCGCTGCATTAACGCATGCCAATTTCATTCTCGTTCGCGAGACTGCCATGCGGGCGTACAATATCTAGTTACGTGAGATATTAATTATACGCTTACGGAATTTTTATAATAGAATTTCCATGAAATTCACGACGACGGCTTTAATTCGTTGCTTTTCAATCGCGCTGTCGCGCACGGTGTAGTTTCGCTTGAAAGTAACGTTTCAAGCGTTGACGTTAAATGGAATAAATTAACCCTCTCTGCGATTTCCAAACGTGACGTCAGAGTAATATATGTTTGCTCGGCTAATTTTTAACATATTTGTACTCGACGTACTACTACCGTTGTGGCCTCAATTTTTAAGCAGGTTGTTCAGCCGTGTGTACACGACAGAGAGCAAATGTGTTCCCGGTAAACATCCTGCGAATTTCCCGGAAGCCTGAACACGACTACCAACTTGCAAAATACGCGAGCAATATTGACAATATTTATAGCGTGCTCTTTTCTTTTTTTTTTTTTTTTTTATCAGTATTTAACGACGACACTGAAAGTAGGCAAATATCGCATCTTTGTTAAAAGAATCATTTTTCGTGGTTATTTTTTTTTTTTTTATAACACACCCTTAAAAAAATATTTTGAACTTAATGCGCGAGTAACAGTCTTCTGTTTCATTTGTCTTTGTGCAATGACCGTCTTGACAAAGTAGTTGTGAGCAGTGGAGGATACACGGTAGCAAGAAACATGGCTGCCGGTAATGGAGTTTACCTGGAACACTTATACATGTAGGTAGGCCACGCAACATGAACGAATGCATAGTGAATTGCTGACGTAGAGAACCATCGCGAGAAGTACCGCCCTCCGGAAGTACACTCCTTGCATCCTCGCTTCCCCTCCCCCCCCCCCGTTCCCTCCGTTTTCGTTCACATGTCCCTCTCTCGCACGAAGATGGTCGTACACGCAGTGTGCAAGAAGGGGGCATTACATGTATCTCTTTCTACAAAAAATATTTATTGACGCGCAATTTCATGAAATAACTTTTGTTAGATCGCGTTACAACTAGCACTTTCTACAAACCGAATAAGTCTACGATTCTTACATCGGTAATTGCAGGATGTTCGGTAATTGACCGGTAAACCTCCGGGCATTTCTTTAGCCAGCCGAGGGTCCGATCATTATCCGAGCAATAAAGGAATCCCTCGCTCGCAGTGCCTCCGGCGCTACTCGCAATTCCTGATGTACCGTCATGTAGCGAGGGTGAAAGCTGGTTTCACGAATTTTACAAAACAATGAATTTGAAAAGAAGCGGTATTAACATTTCTAACTACTACACACAATTCACGTGTTACGATACAAGAGGTTACCGACCTATCGATATATATCTGACGAATTATTTTTACTTTGAAAGAAGAATTTCGGATTGCACGCTTCGATGCTTAAAATTCACCTGAGAGTACTCCGTTTTCTTGTATTCTTTATTTGTTCCACCAGCGTGGTATCACGTTCCACGACAAAATCAGAACGACTTAAAGTCAGGCTTAATGCGGTCCACATTGCCTGGCAGGTCTCGAGAGAAGGGGAAGGAGGGGACACGCGACAATCTGGGTGGCCAGTCTCTCATGCGCCGCTGGATAATGGATTCCGAGGCTACACCTTGGCATCAGTTATTTTAATCCGACGATTAAAAATGTCAGACACATGTTCGTGAGAGGCGCGATTTTGCGCTGCACAGGCTGCGCGAGTTCGGAGAGGATTAGATCCCTCGTGGCTCTCCGACACGACCCGAAAGTGGATCTCGGATCGTATAGCGCCAGGGACATGCGACGCCGCTCGATTTCGAGGATCAAGAATCATCGAACAAGACGTGCAAGAGTGACGTATATTTTTGGCATTAAAATATTGATTTTAATGCCTAACTCTTGAAATTTCTGCCCTCATTTTGAGAAATCTTAAATAAATTGACACGTTAATAAATAAGTGAACAAAAAATTCAGCTATTTTTTAGAACAAGCATTTTTTTAACGAGAAGTTACACGCGCGTAAAACGCGCGAGTTGCTTTAATTTTCCTGAAATTATGGATTCAGTTGTTCTCAAATGACCGCCAAAAAACCCCATCGGTAGGTAAGTCACGTTTCTGCTAAAGAGACACGACCGCACAGGTGTACCGCTCCGTGACACACGGACCGCATAATTCCTAAGGGGCGTTTGCGGGGGCGGAGTCGATAGTAGCCGCAGAGGAAGCACAACTGGCACACACACGTACGCACACGGCGCGTATGTACGCGCGTGCGACGCGATACGCGCCGCCATCAAAGTCTAAACGATATTGCGCGCTGATGAAGTGCAGTTGATAACCGTATGTCGGAACGATACTATTGACAAGCCCGTTGCAAACCGCGTGTTCGACAAAATGGACAGTCATCCGATTGATAACGAGCGCGACCCGGTTCTCTTCCGGATAAACGGAAACGCTTGTTTTTGAGACCCTCTTGCATAAAATTGCAACATAGCGCCATACACGGCAAATACACAAAGATATGCGTTCGCGCGCGCTTGCCCCGCTTGTATAAAAACTTACTTCGTACGCATTATTCTTACGAGAGAGGACGCGATTTCTGCCGGCTGGAAGCAGGTAGGACGCAACGCAGAAACCTGAACCACGACACAAGGAATGACTTGATACCCCGCTGCGTCCGGCGGATTCGCACGTGTGTTAACACAGTCGTTTCACGTGTACGAGCGCACATGTACACGATTATACTCATCTCACACCTGTCCGCTTTAGATCCCGAGGATGCGCGATGCTGTGAACACTAATTGGCTTGTCCACTCGAAATTTCTTACATCTATATTCGCTTACAACTGTCGACACACGCGGTATTTTTTCTCTCGCACGAAGATGACGAGTATACGATATATTCTTGATTAATTAGTATATTTTGCAATATCGCATCGTATTTTGCAATACGTAAAGTTACACGATTCGTTGCGTAAAATCACGGCGCATTCAACGGTTCTTCGTCGTGCGACCTACCAGCAAAAACCGGCAACTTGTCACTCTCTCTCTTACTCTCTCTCTCTTTCTCTCTCTTTCTCTCTCTCTCTCTCTCTCTCTCTCTCTCTCTCTCTCTCNTCTCTCTCTCTCTCTCTCTCTCTCTCTCTCTCTCGAAACTTCAAGAGCCAGGAAGGGGAGACTGTGTTTTTTCTCGCCGTTGCAGACGCCGGGTTACTAATTAACGCGATCGAGCTATAAATCTAAAATTGATCGGCTCTTTTTGCGGCAAGGTGATTTGGGAACCCGGCCAATGTTGCCTGGCGGACACATCGAACGGTTCGACGGCATTCTACAGTGTCGGTATACATTTTCTCAGGCTATTATGAATATCAAATCTACTTCTCACGCAGAAATTAATTAGATACCGGATTTTAATTAATTTCTCGCCACATTATATATGTAATATTATTATTATTTAACACCGTAATCTCGCTATTGTTATCGCTTCTATGTTCGGAGATTAAAGTTACAAGATATATCACACGCGTTACGGTGTGTATAATGCACATTTCGTATACACACGCAAAAAGCCAGACGGCGATAACTCGCAATAAACGCGCGATAATTTTTACGCGCGCCCGCACCTTGCGGCACGGCCACGACAAAATGATCCCAGGCTTGAAACATAATTTTTCCGCCCGTTAAGCATCCGGGTGAGAAATCATCCCTGTCCAGTCTCCGCTTCGTCTCGTTGCCGCTTACCAGGTGCGAGGGAGCGCGCGCGCGCGCGCGCGCGCGATGGTCGACCATAATTTATAATTTGCCGGTCTGGTGTGAGTTATGGCGAGTAGGTTGTGTACTTACCAATCTACTCCTCGTCATAATGCGCAGCCACCCTATTCTCTATAACGCGTACATACTCCAGTAATACTCTGTCCCGGTAGCGTTCATGCGTAGCATTATATCATGCGAACGCGGCCACGTGAGCGTTTACGCTGGCGGCATTGCAACTTGCACCGACGAGCCCGGGTGGTTGTCGACGATATGCCAAATCGCCATCATTCTACCTGGACATGGGTGAAAACCGAGATCACGCTCGTTTCACGAGCAACTGGACACGTGTTCTATCTTTGTAAGAGATCTTTAGCTACATTTGTAATCCGAATTAAAAGTTTTTTTTTTTTTTACAATCCAAATTAACGTAAAATCTTAGAAGTCACGTAGCCACCGATAATAGATAATATTTTTAATAAACAGCAAGTTTAATAATTTTGAGACATTTTAATTATTTATTTGTTTTGATTATTATCAGCTATATGTAATTAAATCAAAACTATTTTTGTCTATTTGTCACATTTTCTTCTTCTTCTTTTTTTTTAAATATAATTGTCGATTAAAAGCAAAATTCGGTATTTGTATCGAACTAGCGAGAGATTTCGCGATGTTGATTGTATTTGTTGTTTAATAGAAATTTAATTCGAATAAAGCTGAAGATTATCGTTGCGTTTGCCAGCTTACATACGAGACATCTCGGTTAAGCGCAGACGTCTCGCGCGCGATCGCTATCTGGTGAGAGACGGCATTCCCGAAACCGTGTGCGAGTAAAGGAATCTCTCAGCGTGAAACTGGCCGTAGGATATTTACCACGACGAGATCCAGAAATCGCCGCGGGAGTATAATGGCAGTGTAGACGGCGCGACCTGGGGGAAACATCGGCGCGCTTATCGGCGGATCGCGAGGTGAATTTTTGCGCGAAACACGTGTTAAAACATGCGACCACGTTGCATATCTACGTAGCTCAAGAAGAAAGCGGCGGGAAAGGAAGCGGGAGAAAAAAAAAAGAGAACTCGAGAGGAATAGACTTACGGACGAAGAACGAGCAGGGCGAGTCGAAAGAGAAAAGAAAGAGAAAAAGTAAAAGAGAGAAGGGGAAAGGAAAAACGAGACGAAGGAAAAAAATGAAAGAGACGAACGATATGTGCGAACTCAGTCAATAGTAATGTACCGTTCTCACGCCAAGGCCGATTTGCGGGTGAAACGAAGACGGGCGATCGCGACGGTGAGAGACACAGGGAAGGTGGCGTAGATAGAAAAAAAAAAGTGCGTGGCGGCACGATACTAGATAGAAACACGAAAGCTCGACTGCCATCGTCTAAGTGGCGTGGTCGCGCCGAGAAAAGAGCGTTACCCGCGCGCCCGCGTTATCGGCGGGTCACAGTTGCGCGATATAAATATCTCGACTCTGGCAGAAAGAAGACGAAAAGAAAGAGAAGTTGGACAAAAAGAGCTGGTTGCCGAGTTTTCGCCGAGCCAGTCGAGCCGTCGTCGCGCGTTCGCTCGCGCGTTCACCGCGAAGCTCACAATGCTATCTTACCGGTGAGATCAAATTGTCGAAGAAGGAACGAGCATATTTTGCGTGACCCCGCGGCAAAAGCGCCTCGACGAGAGAGCGAGCTGCCGCTCAATTCCTCGGGAATACCTCGATATATTTGTCGTTCTCTCGTGCGCATTCAGAAACAACTGTTTGCTTCGTTCTCGTCCCTTTTTGCTCTCCATCGTTGAGATTTTGATTTCTCGTTCGCGCGAACTCACGTGAACGCTCCTTTGCCACGGGAGATGCACTCCATCGAGATACATAAATCTCAATAATACTGGAATCTCCGCTTACAACGTCTCGGTTATGCTCGTTGTTCGCAATATCGATCTACTCATAATATCTATTGATAAAATTGATACATGAATTATATTTATATCAAATATGTATTGCAACGTTCTATATAAAGAATATAAAAATTCGCTAAAATATGACGCATTAAAATTTACTTCGTCTATCATTTTTTTAATCATTTGTTTTTACATCGTCATGTAAATTCTACGCTTAAGATGGTAATTTTATATTTTTCGGAAAAGAAAGTATCTCTACGGATAACACAGTTCGCTTCACAAATTGAAATTCTATCTATATAGTTATTATTCCCAGTCGAACTGACGTCGTCTCGATTGTCGACGTGTCTGAATATGTAATCAAAGATCGTTTTGCGCGTAAACGTTAGCGGCGGTATATTCGGCCATTCGCCAGCACCTTTACTACTCCGGAACGTACTTCCTCGGGTAAAACACAATATATACATCGCGATATGTATCTGCCGTAAACCCATACTTAACAGCGTGTCGGCTCGTCCGTTCCCGCAGAACGATGTCCTCCCTCACCACCTCCGTGCTCTTTGATTTTCTTTTATTTTGTTAATCTCTCTTTCTCTCTTTTTCTTTCTCTCTCTCTCTCTCTCCCGGTTCTATCGTTGTCATCTCCCCTCGTATCCACGACCTTCTTCCCCACCGACTATCTTAAATACTTGGCGCTGCGTGTAAGAGCATTAAAATACAGGCAACCGCTCGTCTCTCGCGTTCCGCCGCGTTCGCGCGTCTTTCCTTCCCTAGACGCGGTCGGAATTTCAATTCCGCGCGATTCGCTGAAACGACCGTCGCTATTTGCATGATAATTGTTGCATACAGCCCTCTCTGTGAGATTCGCTACCAGTGTTGCTCCAGATATCTACGCATAATGAACTGCTCGCGGGTTCGGCGGCGGCAATTTCGAATTTTTTTCTCGAACCGTATCTACGCCTACCGCACATGCGGTCTCTACATATTCATTTAGTTAGTCATTTACACACTAATCAGCGAGATATTAACGTAATGTTCGAAAACTTAGTGTAGCATTATCAATGCAAAATACAAGTGTTGATATCGTGTGATTACATAGTTACATAAAAAGTACAATAAATTATAATAGTTATAATTTATTTATTAGATTACGCACACGATGCGTAAACATACTGACACACCGTCGTCATTGTATGTATACAAATGTAATAAGAAATAAGAGATAACGTTTTTTAAATGACGCAATCGTAAATCTCACATAGTGTAATCTCGCGTAATAAATTGCAACCAAATACGGAACAATCGACATCCTGCGAACGCGCGGAAGATGCCAGCACCTGCGTTCATGCCCTCAGCGTTGCCGCATCAGCAAAAGAACGCATTATGCCGCGATGCTCGTTAAGTACATCGCTTATCCTCTGCCCGAAATGCTTTGCGAAATGCCAATAATTGGCCTAAAAATTCGACCGCTTATCTGCGGCCGCACCTGTCGCCGAGAAAACATCCCGTGCATGCAAATGTCGCGGGACTACTTCACATACTGAAGATTGATATCTGCAATAAACTGCCGCGGTAAACGAGAGTGTAACCTGTTCTACAAGTAACAAGTTCTATTCGCGGCGAAATCTTTGTGCAAATAAAATTTGTCGTAGCTGCTTCTTTCTTTCTCTCTCTTCTACAGAATGTAAAACGAGTGTAAAACCAATGTTTCACAGTTTTAACATAATTTCTATGATGTGATTTAATATTTTAATATGTTTTAACATATCGAAGTAACAAAGTACGGTTTTAATGGCTATGTTTGTGTGGCTTCTGCTTTCAGATCAACACTGGGATGAAGTGTCAACAGAGCGGACATCAATTTTGATAAGGATTTACGTGGGACAAAGATACGCAACGGATGCTGAGAAAGCGAGGCAATTCTCGAAAGAGACGTCGAGCCGAGACGTCGAGTAAGCAATTTTCTTATCGGGGCGTCATTTCCGGTCGTTTATCTCATGGCTTGTAGTTAAGAAAGGACATTGATTAAAGGCCCATTTTAACTCCCGGTAAAATACCTCCACGGTCGTCGTCGCACACGAAAACCTCTCCTCCCTTCCCTCTCTTTCTCCGAAATCGTCGTCGCTCGGCGCGGGTTCCTCATTTCGCTCCTTTTGATTCAATTTACGAGTAGGATGGCGTCGATAAAGGTATCCGATCTCATACTTAGCTCTCCCATCTACTTGCCATCTTGCATCGTGGTATCTGTCTCTCTTGCCCGACCTCGAGTACCTGGAGCCACCTTCATTTCCTACTGCGAACTGGCCGTGTTTCGCCTTCGTTTCTCCTCTCTCTTTCTTCTCTCGTCCTTCCTTCGCCACGCTCTCTTATCTCGCCGAGATCAAATCATTCGATTCCCTTCCGCGAGTCGAATGGCCATAATCGTCTTGCTGTTACCTCGAGAGAAAAAGAGGGTCGTTCCTACTGCTATTTTCTCTTTCTGGATAGCGAACCGGATGGTCATTTTACTTCACACTGATACGACCGGCTAGTAATAGTCCGCTTTTGACAACGTACGAGGCAAAGGAAAAGCTCCACGCGACTTTATCTTCGAGAGAGAGAGAGAGAGAGAGAGAGAGAGAGAGAGAGAGAGAGAGAGAGAGAGAGATAACGTAAGATAAACGATTGTGATAAATGCAAAGATTACATCGCAAACACAGTTTAGCACTACAACAATTCAGTTTAATGTCGCTAAGAAAGTTGTAATTTGCAATATTTCAAAACGTTTCCGCGAGAATACAGGATATTTTCTGTGTTGTTCTAATTTATAAAACAAGAGAGTGTTGACGGAAACACTAATTTTTGTGTTCTTCATTTTTTGTTTATTCTCGTCCTCGATCCGTATGTATAAAAACTTCCGCGCAATATGATTGTACAGTGGATAAGAACAAATTCCAGACACCGTCACCGGATACGAATCTCGGGAGAAATTTACATTTTAATAATAATGGCTGACTGTGTGCTCATCGGCGAGCGGAGTTGTGCCAGAGCGGGATGAGAGAGAGAGAGAAAGAGAGTGAGAGAGGAGGGCGAAGAGGGAGAGAGGGTTGGCGTCGACAAGACGCGACCGAAGTTTGATATTTTGCCGAAAAGTCCTCGCATTGTCTAAAAGTTGATGGCGTCACCCCAAGGAGGAAGATAACATCTGGTGCTGCCTCCATCAACAGCCTACTCCCCCACGCCCATTCGCGCAACCACCCTTATCCGCGAAGTGAAGGAAACTCGTCTTCAATTATTCTTGTTCAGCCTCCCTCCCACAGCCTGTCTCCCGCTTCGCTTCGTCTCTCGTTCTTTCTTACACGGCTTGCCGCGTTGCCGCCATCCGGTTCATCTACATCCCTTTCCTCTCTCTTCAGATATTTCCCCGGCACTCGAACCTCTTTCTTCCATCTGTCACGCAGTTCTGACGAACAACAAGTTTATGGAATTACGACAGACAAAACGGAATTCATTTGCATTCGTGAAAAACGTATAGACGCGCGTATATATCGTTCACGCAAATTGTTTGCACATTTCTTCTCTCTTAAAATCTTATTATTCGCGAATATTTTTTTTTTTTTTTTACAAAAGTAAAATCTTCACGTAGTAAAATCTCCACGTAGTTTCTTTATCATTTGTTCTTCGATCCGTCGTGAATCTCGTGAAGGTAAGTACTAATTCTATCAATCAAAATATATTAAAGCTCGGTCTGCTTTTAGGAGACCCGTTGCTTACCCTTCTTTTCTTCGACTTCACCCTTTTAATAAACTCTTGCCAGGAGCGAAAGGAGCGATTTAAAGAGTTTTCGCGGGAAAGAAGCAGGTTGCGAAGAGGGTTGCCGAGATTCCTCCGAGTCCGAGCAGCTGGCCTTTGAGGGTGTCGTAACTATTTAATTCTAAAAGACATCGCTGTCTCCCGCCTCGCACCGATGCCGGTATTTCCCGGCCTCTTCTCTTTGCATCACAAAAGAACCGCAGGAAATTCCAATTCCCGTCGAACGTCAGCTCGGGATCGTCGGCGTGCTACCGGTGCTCTTTTGTTCGACGTTATTATTTTCGTATTAGCGAGAATCTGTACAATAAACGTCGAGACGATAAACGGTTCCGCAACTCTTGTTTTGTTTATCAAGAAAGATATTGTCAAAAACTTTTGTTTTCTTTTATATTAAATATGCTTGAAAAAAAAAAAAAGAAAACCCCGCCCTTCCCTCAAAAATACAAGTTTTTCGATAAATATTCAATGTGCAATTTCATACTTTCATAGTTGCGCCAATTAATGCCACCTGTCACTACGAACGCAAAACGATAACGTCAATAAATCTATAACAGCAGCTGTAATCTGCTGGCAGAAGCGCCATTGGTGGCATTCACACGTGTAACGATCAGTAGGAATCATATAAAACACAAACACATTTTTCATAATTACACATTGAACGAATCCGAAACGGATGCTGTACATTTTCGTGCCAGTGTGCGGACATGCGAGAGCGTTATTACGCCGTTAAATATCATTTGCTAATTAGCTTCATCGCTCGACGTGTAACCATAAATTATTCTGTCTATTTCGATGTATGGAAGCTCTGGCTGCGTGTTCAGTGAGAATTAACCATAACATCGCGTCGACTGTTCGGAATTGTGATTATTCTCTTTCTTTCTCTCCGTCTCTCATTTTTTTTTCTCTCTCTCTCTCTCTCTCTCTATCTATCTCTCTCTCTTATCGTGCATTTTAAAATAATTAATATTTATTCTCTGGCTCTTCTCAACACCGCGCACGCATATGAAATATAGGAAATTTTAATTCTTCGAAGCATATAAATTATTATGTTCCAAATGGAAAAAGCGCCCTGCTTCGTAATATTTCTCTTTGTTTCTGTTATTCTCTACGCGACCAGGTTACTTCCTGTAAAACAGTCTGTGTGTGTATACATGAGAGCATGAAATATTTAGCTTGTCCTATTTTATTGTGTTACAACCTACTTTGCGAAGAGAATGTTTGCTGCGACGCAGTAATACGAACAAAGAAAGACAGAGATTTTTCAGATCATAAAAAGACATTCACCGAAAATTCCGCATAAAGTATTGTGCAAATAAAATAGCAAACGCGTAAAATCACAATCATCGTTAAGAAGACGTCTCGAAGTGCTGCTAACGAAACATCTTCCGTCTGCCTCACCGCCTCTCTATTCTTATTCGGTTTTAAGGATGTCCTCCAAAAACTAGTAAGGTGCAAGCTACAATGCTTGGTGGGTACAGTGTGTCCGACGTTCCTCCGGGGAGCGATCAATGATAGGCCGGGGGTACGAGTCACGTGACCTCGCCGCGGGGAGTTCGCGCAATGCATCACCAACCAACCACCCAGACCACCCTCCTCCACCTCCTTCTGCCATGGCTCTCCGCCCGATCCCCTGTATCCTCCGACTCTCTGCCTCCGTCATCCTCCTGCGCGCCCCTCGCAACACCAACGTCCTAGCCAGCCGTCTCGTATCCTGGTACCCCACTCTTCACTTTTCATCCACCCTTCGTGCACACCCTCCCCCTGGCACCGCCGCAGAGCTCGTTCGCTTGCCGCCACCACCACGTTTCTGTACTCTCCACCGCGCAGACACGCTGGGAGTACTAAACGGGATTGTTGCTACGTTGCTCTTGGCGACCAGCAAGTGTCGCCGTCGTCGTCTTCGTCTTCGAAGACGAAGGCAACGCTCTTCCGCTTCTCTCTCTTTCTCTCTCCCTCTCTCCCTCTCTCTCTCTCGTCATTTTCTCGCTTCTCTCGTTGCTCACTCACCCCTCTTCGTTTTCGAATTAAACGACGTTTCGGGAAATGGAAATGCTGCGCGCTGACGATGTAACGTTTCCCCCTCGATTTTTTATGCATTTAATGATGCTCGATGATTAGCCTCGAATCGGAATAATACGCGTGAATTGATCGATCCGTTCCCGCTTTCCAGGTTGACAAATGAGAGGCGCTCGTCGATGTTTTACCGTGAAATTTCTTTCCCCATCCTCGTGGAATAAGAAAAGGAGATCGATATCGTTTCAAATCGCTGTGTTTATTTAATGATCGCGCGGAGCTTCGCGCGCGATTTCGGTTAAACCGCGAGTTTTCTTCATCGGTAGCATAGCATTTTGCTTTCAAAGAAATTAAATTTCTCCACTGATAAATTATCCGGCCGTCTCTGCAATTTTCAATCGCTACTCGACGTTTCGCGTTCCGCTTTCATGAATTTTCAGATACCAATTACGATATTGCTTCATGTTATTTCATCACTCCGCATTTTCCGAACGAGCTTGCATTCTCCCATTTTCATTACTCCGTTATACACCACGACAATAGCAGCATTTATTAAAATAAAACCAATTATCCACTCATTGTTATTTTTACATGTAAAAAAAATGTAGCGCGGATGAGTGAATATTTTCGCGATATAATTTGCTTCTCGCGCTGCGAATACATCGCGAGCAATCTAACAAGATATGTACTACCAGTTTCCACGAGAAATAGACTTTTCCAAATAGAATTGAAACTCTATCACTTCGCGATACCGATATCGAAGACCTCGAAATGGTTTCGCCATTGACCCAGTTGCCGCAGTAAGACCGATACGAGCGAAGTGAATGTAGCACATAATCCAATGATCTGCCAACGAGAACGTGTGTATATAGGTACACGATAAAAACACATGTAAATACATGTTTTTACTCGACACTGTTTAATTACTTGAAATTGTTGACTGAAGTTGATATCGTACCACACTTGCCTATTTATAATTTTATCTTCAACGCTTAATGTTGCCGCGCAATGATATTACCATTTAAAGCCCGATATCTTGGTTACAACGTTATGTGACAGAAAGATAGGTGGTCACACGTTCGTGTGAAAATATACAGCATCCCCGCAGCTCTTGGGAAATCATGGCATCTATTTCTCACGACAGAGCGACTTGAAAGGCAAAAAGAAACATCTCGTGCATCTGTCAACGACCATGCAGCGGCACGTCTCGTGTGTTCGCAGCGCTATCTTTAATTTAGAGATTCCACGACCAACGTTGAGCGAATTTTTTCGCAGCAAAAATTCCTTCGCTGCTGTTTTATCGCGCAATATATGCGATGCTTTATTAAGTGACATAAACACGAGTTTAATAATCTTGCCGGGCGATAATATATACGCTGTCGAGTATATAACGGATTGACGACTTTACGGTGACACCGCCGGCCGTCGTCTTATAGGTATGTACGATCGCGTGCACGTTACACATCGGTTGACAACGCCAGTGTAAACAAACCCTTAGTGGCCATAACACCGTGGCAGAATGTCGACCCTTCGACCGTTCGACCGGTAACCTGTATTTCTACACGGTGTGCTCGTTACGACCCTGTTGGTCGCACGATAACTTCGAGGTTACTGCTACCACTTACATTTCGCCATGAACGACACTGCGACTCGGACCGCTGTGGGGGCTACTGATTGCGAGTGAAACACGCTCGAGTTAATACGCGGAATAAAAAAAAAAGACGTAGTAAATTTATTTTATTCTCCTTACGCGCGCGCGCGCGCGCACACACACACTCGCGCCCGATAAGACTGAAATTATTTCTACAAACTACTTTCTGTTAATTACTCGCGTATATAGCTCTAATCTAGATTCTAGCACCTACTGAGTAAAACTGTGATAACGTTCACAGTGAAATAACGTTATTGTGACGCCATTACGTTGTCGCTCTGCAACGCGATTAATTATCACGTAATTATATAAATCACGACTAACGGAAAAACAGTCACCGTTAAGATTGAAATTATTTTAATTTGTTTTCTTAATCTTTTCATACACAATTTCTGTGTGTACACTTATTAAAATAATATTATATAAACACGCAATATATATATTGCTACGCGTATCAATTCTGTTCGATATTATTACTGCTACAAGAAAACAGACGATATTTCTCTCGATACGTTTGCACAAACATATTTTGTGTATATTTATACAAATTCTATATTTCTATATTTATACAAATTTTTGTTGCGAACATTTTCTCACGGTCGAGCGAAAATTGATACAATATGAAGTCTCTAATATCCAGCAAAGTCAGCGTGCAAACTAAGGCGGAGGTGGCGGCGGTATGAACACGCGGACGGATTATGGACGGTCGCGATGCGTGGTCCGCGTGCGACCCCCACGAGCGAGCGAGGTTTAGGCGCGTGCGAGCCGGATTTATGACCCCCATTATGACGTTGACGTATCGCCTTCGTGAGGGTGGCCTAAACCAAACCCAAGGCGAATCTAAGCCCCGTGTATCTAAGCCAACGGCTGGCCACAGGTCACCGCGACCCGTACGAGAATACTTCAGATTAATCCTGCGGCTCACCGTCATCTACGACAGCTTCAAATTTACCGATGAATTTCATTCTCGTGACATTTGCAATTTGTGTGTATACATGTGCGTATATACATCTTAGCATATTTACATTGTAGTAATTTTATTTTGCTCCAATTTTTTTCAAATAAAAAATCCTATTAATCAAACGGAGTATAAAAAAATTATTTTTTGCGTGAGAATAATTTAATTTCAAGAGAACATTTAAATTTGCCGAAAATCTGATACTCTAATATCTGTTGTGCAATATGACGCTATGTCAGGGATGAAAAGTCATTCGAACGAAAGAGCAAACACATCCGAAAGTCGAGAACACCGAATTAACGTCCCCCGAACTGTCCGCCGGGTTACACAAACGACGTAATCGCGGCGCGTCATGAAAATTATTGGCATCTTCCGTTCTGTAATGGTTGTCTAGCGCCGCAATAAAGCGATGAGAAAAGAGAACAAGAGAGAGAGAGAGAGAGAGAGAAGAAGAGGGCGCATTTACGATTTAAAGGGCGTGCGAATTCGCTTTTACGCGTCGGATGCGAAGCCCCGATTCAATTTATATCCTCTGGCCGCGCGTTTCCTGTCTGCGGCGCGCACATCTTTCGGGATTGCGCCACTTCGTTCACTTCCGGGAGAGATCCCGCACCCCGCCCGTTTCCACTTCCTCTATGAAATACGACGATGATTCTATCGGCAGCGAGAGAGCGTCGCGACGATTCCCGGTGGGTGGGAGGATGACGCAAATAAATCCCGTTGCAAAATGGACCGAGCGGTGTTATAGTGGTCGACGTTACGCATCGGCGAGTGTCAAAACAGCGTGGAGAAGCCGCAGCTTCGATGCATTAAAGGGAACCGAGCTAATGGACGAACGAGATCGCGGATCGATAACACACAGGTCCGGTCACTCAAAGATAGTGTTTTCTGGATAGAATTGTTGGAGGCGCACGGTGAAAGTAAATCAATCGACATGATATACATGTAAAACATGTCATTTTTTTTGTCGCATTGTGTTTTTCTTAATAATAAATTTCAGTAAAATTCTATTCAATCAATGTCGGTAACGCATCTCTATCGCGACTACATTGCTATTGTCAGGTCGAATTCTCTTCCGAACAAGATCGAGATCTCGAATGCGCGGTCAGGGAGCCGTACAGTGCTCTACATTGCCGCGTATACGTGTAAAAGTCGAGAGACAAACGGCGGCGGTTATCTCGCCGGGGTTGAAAAAGGGAGCGTAGGTAGGAGAGCGCGCTGCGGCGATAAAAAGAAATAGGTAAATTCTGATACGGCGAACGCGAAAGAGGAGCGACGAACGCGCGCGCGGAAGGAGGCGGTCGTATAAGAGCCAGCACCGGAGTAAGAAAGATGGGACGAAAACATCGATTGCAGGGGCTTGTAACACCGCGGTACGAACAGAGGGATCAAGCCGAGCGATAAACCAAGCGGCCTGGAAAATGCCGGATCAACGGTACGATGTTTCAGCAAAAACTGTCTAGAATCGGAACAGCTCCGGCTCACAGGGAGAGAAGAGACGAGACCGGGTAGGAGGCGGAGGGAAAAGCGCCAGGGTGGAATTGAGAGTGAACGGTGGCACCGTGAAGCTCTCTCGTGGTTTCCTACCTACGATTCCATCCTCTTCCCCACCCTTTTGATCCTTTGGCGAACGCTTATCGTGTATATACGGGGGGTACATATATATGTATGTATATACCGTGTATGAATTTTGCGTTATGTGCCGCGTTATACCACCGTCCTACACAGCCGCACGAGTCCCGACGGATTTATGAGGAAAGTAATACGAATTAAACTAACGTCTGCGGGCTATTCGTCGCCCCGTAAAAAGAGACCCCTGTCTGAAATCGAATAAAAGCAATCTACCGTAATAAAATACAGTGCAGTTTTACGTGATATAAACGCAGTTTTTTGCGCGTCGATATGGACGGTTTTAGCGAAATAAAACGCTCCAAACGTTAATTAATGTCAAGTTGTGCTATATACACATAACATTGCGTTGTAAAAACAGTTAAGTAAAAACAATTAAGTGTAAAAGCGATATTAGATTGTATAAAAAAACTGTGTGCTCAAATAAACAAAATTCAACATGTTCGCTAAGATGATTTGGATTTAACGGCTAGTGAGCTATCAATACTCATACGCTATTTCTTCGAATTTAAAAAAAAAAAATCATTGTTCACTTCTATATTATGCAATGCTGTTTTATCCAAACAATGCACCAGCTGTATCTTTCGTGGTAGGTAAACTATCGTACCACCAGACTTCGTAATCGGGAAAAACTGGTCTATTCGACTTGGATCGATTGAGAGAAAAATTCAAGTTTTCACTTAAATTAATCTTTGAAAGTCCAAATATTGTTCTTCTCTTTTAATCAAACTTGGTTGAAAAAGACTGGCCCGGAAAAAAATCTTAAGGTGTTACACAAGTGGATTCGACCTCAAGAAACTTCCGAGTTCGCAGCCCTTTGCACTGAGGCGAGACCGTCATCGCCGAGAACTTAGTAGAAACAAAAAAGCCGATCACGTACAAAAACTTAAAACTTATTTTAAATTTCATCATGAGAAGTGCAAAATAGCCACCTATGAAAGAACATAAGAAACTTGTAACGTAAGTTTAAATGTATGAACAATATTGTTGAAGTTTTCTCTTCTGCAGATAAATTATCCAATGACGGTTAGCTTCTCTCAAACAATGACGGTTAGCTTCTCTCAAACAATGACGGTTAGCTTCTCTATGTACATTTGTGCTAATCATTTTGCAATCATTTTGCATTAATTTTTTTCTTATTCTCTAAATCGATTCTTTATTTAATGAACCGATTCTTTATTTGCACAAAGCGACACATCGACCCAACAACGCGCAGAGCGTACGTAGCACGGAACAGAACCGTATTAATCGGAAAGATAGCAGGTTTATTCATTGATGGGTCGGTTTGTGTGCAGTTCATGTGTACTCAATGTGCGCTCGTGAACGGCGCTCGTAAACAAAAACACGTAAAATGCGCCCATAAGTCTCTCTCGAGATTTGTCTCTAACAAGCGTAGGAACGTTAAATGAGCCATTTTTGTTTATTTAATCGTGAAGATTTGTTGCGTATGACACTTGCGGTTTCACGGGCGGTTTTTAGTTTGATTATGTAGTGCGTTTCGAACATGAAGACAATACAAGGAAAAGTGGTAATGTTAGGATCGCAAGGTAAGCAATAATTGGTGCGCAATAAAATTTTATCTTCTCATTACTACGTTATGCAATGTAAAAAAAGCGCTACAGTTTCGAGAAAGCAACTTGTAAATTGCGTGTGACGTGTTTACATATTTCCGGAATCAATCATCGCGTTATTGTTCCTGGTACGTGTTGCGCCGTTAGAAAGGTTAAACGTGTGTGTTAGAACAGCATTCTTGTTTGTGTTCTATATTGGGAAATTAGATGTTGCAACATTTGATACAGTTACATACGCCTGATCGCATTATATGAGATGAATTCTAATAATTTAATTTTAACTGTGAAATATTAACTTTTTCAAATTATTTGTAGAGTATATAATATATTAAATAAACACAAGATGTGGATTAAATTAACGTTTTGAAAAAGTTTTGGAAAATAGCATTAAGAAACGAAACTGACACTGCAGTTGCAGTATTTTTCATTAATGTTATTGATGTATACATAAATAAAGTATTTCGTCTGTAGAAAAAAGAGGAGAAGAAGATTTAAGGTGGAAATTAAGATGCAAAGAAAATGATGATCTTCTATATATATGCTCAAAGAGACTTCCTCGAATCTTAAATTGTCACATAATCGGTTTTACTCAATTATAGCAAAAATACGCGAATGTCTTGTTTTTATGATCTGTATCGTTGTTTAATCAATAAATCTTTTTATTAATACAATTCTGATTTTTATTATTTTCTAGAAAACTATGTTCATAAGTGTTATAAAACACTATAATTAAAAAGAACGCGAATGATAAGTTAAACTTTTGTACGTCGCAATTAACCAAATGCTAAATTTTTATTTCTTCGCGTGTTATACGATCGATAATTTAAATAAGCTCGATTCTCATATATAAATTTATTATCAGATAAGAGATTAATACTTTCTATATGTAGAAGCTATATTTATAGATGTACGGATACATGTTCGGACTAATCTCATTCTATTATTTAATTAAACACAAGTGTTAGCAAACAAATCACATTGTTATTTTCAGGTGTTGGCAAAACGAGTCTCATTGGACGTTATCTAGGAAGCTTGGAACCCGCAAGTCCCACAATAGGAGCATCATTTTTTAACTGCAAACTCACCTTGGACAATACAAAGATAAAATTGCAAGTAGGATTAAAAATTTCTATTTTTATTATTATACGTTATGTATATATCTAACAATTAATTGATATCAAGAGATTAACATGGTCTTTCAATGAAAGATGATTAGACATAAAATTTATCTCTCTTCTCGCTCTCTTGTGTTATCTCTTCAATTAACCTCCTGACCTTTCCGCTCTTTCTGCGCATCAGCTGTCTCTAATATTATTAAGGTTACGTTATTGATGCAATCCGAAAATTTACATTCTTTATCCAATCATTCCGTAACGTATTATAAAACTTAATATATGTGATATAGACTCAATATAAAGTAAACCGAACGTTATAAACAGGTATGGGACACAGCTGGTCAAGAGAGATTTCGTTCTATGGCGCCGATGTATTACAGAAATGCCAATGCGGCCATGCTGGTGTTCGACCTCACTCAGTACAACACGTTCTCCGCGATTAAGGGTTGGGTGAAGGAGTTGCAGCAGAATGTGGAAGAAACGATGGTATTGGCTGTGATAGGCAACAAGTCCGATCTGACGCATCAGCGTCAGGTGGACGGTGAAGAAGGCCGGCAATACGCCACGTCAATTGGTGCTACATATCATGAGATTTCGGTGCTACATAACGAAGGAGTCGAGACCGTATTTCTGGCGATCGCTATGAGCCTAATGACAATGGCGTCGGACAATAAGGGCACCACTCTCAAGATTTATGATTCTAATAATTTTTTCAACGGCGCCGACATGCCACCCTCGCCCTCCAGCGAGGAGAGCGGACAGAACACCAGTATTGCACACGGTATTCACGAAAAACCGTACACTTGCTGTTAATTGTAGTTCAGAAACAACGATAGAAAATTGAAAACAAATATCGCGCCTTGCTTAGAAGTTCGTGCTGATGAGAATTGTCTTTCGTTTACTACCAAAGAGCCACGATCTCGTTGCTGCTCTTTTCTCGGCGATAAACCACAAAAACGTCACTTCGGTCTCACGACGTGTCTTTGTTATCGAAAACGCAAAGTGAACGATCGCTAGATCTTCCAAGAAGCTTTGATTTTGAGTTCGGATAGATTGTTATGATAAATTGTTATGACAAAGTTCGCGTCGATTTACCGCGGGCGTTAAATCGACGATATTGATTAAACAATTGTCAAAGTAAAGCAGAGAAAATTTATAAAAACTGAGCAGTTTTGTAAATTAAAAGACAAGATGGAAAGAAGAATAACGTATTACTTTGTAATAGATAAATTTATACGTAAACAAAGTGTCTGTGGTACAATTTAACGCGGTACGTTAATTCGTGTCAGAGTGATTAAGGTCATAACAAGCTGCAAACTAGAAAATGTAGCATTGTGTAAGAGCCTATAAGTTCAAAACCCAGTTGTAACTTTCACAAGCTACATTCAATAATTTGATTAAATAAAACTTGCAACACTTGGTAATTCTAATTGACGAGACATAATCATGACAATGATCGCTCAATGACGATCTTGCCATTAGAAATTTACTTTCTTTACAGCTGATTAACTAATTATTATATGTTAATTATTATATATATGTTCACTAATTTTCTTTTTATTTAATAATTTTATATAACAGTATTTATATTGGTGCAAAAATTATTTATAAAAAAAAATAGAATAGATTTATGTTAATGATTTTTTTCTCTCGAAGACTGCTAAACTTTAAGTTCTTTTGTTTTTCGTAGAAGTCTTTTCAATGCTTTTCAACACTTCAACAGTTTAGTTTTACACATGTTGTGATACGCTACGCGCCTTGTCAATTACTTTATAGAATTTTATACTCTACAAAACTATCTTTCTAATAAAACTGCATAAAACAGAAATTTACATATTTGAAACACGACCTTCCCTTTGCATCTGTGCGATTAGCGACACAAAATTTATCATAAAAGTAGTGAAATATACTATATGTGTATATATATACATGTAGGATGATATATATATGTACGTATGTATGTATGTATTTTGTGTATCTTTTATTTAGCGTGTAAATTTATACTTTTTGTTTGTTTAATTACCTATTGCATTTTGTGTTTGTAACACTAGTAAAACTATAGTAAAAGTTGAGAAGGGATGCACTTAAATTTGAAATCCGAAAAGCTGCGTCTCTACGGGAAATCTGCTCGTCGCGCTACGACAAAGAGCGCGATAATCACACAATGACTCATTCTCACTCCAGGCCGAGTCTCGCGGAGCGTGACGTCCCAGCTTTGTCTACATGTAACTCATCCCATTTTCATTATGTAAGCGCCCATTTGCTATGCATCTAGGCCCATTAGGACGCTGCGGCGTCTTCGAAAGCAACACGTAGTAGAAAGACGCGTTCTACGCTCAGGGTCGACCGTGCGCGTACGGGAGTCAAGAAACCCGAAACTCATGTTTTTCCCACTGGCGTAATTCGAACTTCGCGCTCGAAGGCGAAAGAATTCAAACACGCGATGCAAAGAATTCAATGACCGAAGAAAACTTCTATATGAATACACTTCTGACTTGAAAAAATACTCATTTTTTCACATGAAACAGTCAAGTCGACATCACCTGACGTTAGTCAAATTAAAAAGTCTGTTAACAAAATGAGATCGTCGCGTTACGCCACTGCAAATAGCTGTACTTAAAAGAAAACAATCAATGTCTTCTTAAATCACAGCATATGTGTTAACTAAATTCAGATCTGACTTTGGAACTAGACGCGTTATGGGAGTACCGTTAAACTGTAACACAGATAATAAATACCTGTTGAGAAAAAAATATTAGTGCGTTCCAAAATGTAATATTAATCCAAAGTAGGTAAATTGTGATGCAATCATAAATGCGCGATTTTTGAGCGCGAGTAAAAGCGCTTAGCCAATTAGTCGAAGGCAAAGTGTTTTCTAATAACAGGAGAATCGATTTGCATGCCGCGCGGCGCGCGTAATGAGGTTTTTATTGCCGTTTTTAAAAACAATAGGCTGTAAAATACTATATCCGAGAGATTGACTAGATGCAATCGCTACATCAATCACTCGCCAGATTGTTTCAAAGGAAAACCGACGTGATGGGCGCTTTTACACGCCCTTCTCGACACGCCCACGACACAAGAAAATTGTCCTCCAGGTCCTTGACACGCGCACAAGACAACTCGAGTTTTGAGGTTTGGCAAGCAGGAAGAATTTTATCTCGCGGTGCCGTTGCAACAGGTGCATTTTCACTTTCTTCTTGTTAATGATCGCGGCTGCACAAAAGAGTCGCGCTTCTTCGAGCCAAGTAATCGAGATCTTCCGGTAAATGGGACAACAAATCAATTTTTGAGAACTGAGATTAGTTGTTATTATAAATTCCTTAAAGATAAAACAGAATAGAAAAAAAAGTTAAAATAAAATTTGTTTGTTTAGTACACGCTAATTTTTATTTTTACTGTTTAAAAAATTTTGTCAACTTGTTTTTTTTTATAAAGAACGAGTATAAACATGTAATTTTTTTAGTTATATTCATTAGACAAAAATCATAATTCTCAATGTTTTATTTTAAGTAATTTTATAATATTCAAATTGTATTTTAATTAATTTCATAATATTCGTAATAATGTTTTATCTTAATATTTTGTCATTAGCGATGATGCGTACAGGATCCTGATACTAAAAGCGTCGTAACAAGCTACTAACCAAGATCTGCACAATATCGCAGACGATCTATGCCACGGGGAAGTACACAATTCGATTTTGCAATAACACGAGCACCGTGTATCTGCTACATTCGTCGGTGCGTTTTAATTAAATGCAGACGCGAAACCGCAAAGCGAGGGGAAGAGAAGAGAGAGATTCGCGTGCGCGAATCCTGCGAGCGAGCACGAGCTCCTTTGAGCGTGCAAGCGTCACACAGAAGAGCGAGTAGGAGGAAAAGGCCGAAGAACGAAGGAAGAGAAGAAGCGGCAAACAAGCAAAGGAAGCAGAAGAGGCCGGCGATCATAACCGCCGGCTCTCCGCTGTATAAGACAATGATACAGTTACACGATGCTCTCAGTTGTGAGCTATTCGTAAGAGGCACGACACAAACGTTCGTACGCGAAAGTATAATGAACCGCAGCAAGGACGACACGCTAATTACGCTCGGTCCGTTAATTAAAGGAGCGAACGCTAGTTAATACCGCCGGAAGAAGCCGCCAGAAGACAGACGCCGAATCGGCGCCATCCTCGCTTGTCATGAGCTATCGATCTAGGTGGTGATCGAGTGAAGACAAGATTCTTACACAGTGACATTAAAACAAAAAAAAAATAATTTGTTGAATTTTCTACCTAAAAAATTTATCCGAGCGTTTATGTGATTTTACTCGAATCATCGTTGGGAAAAGCTATTGACAATTATCTTTGCAATTCACAGTGATCGCTAATCGTGCGCGTATCTTCCGTTGACACTCTTCCAGGGACGTCTCGTGTGAATGAACCGTGATTCATAGATCGCGAATAGAATGGAATGCCAGATAACGACTAGAAAGTAATAACTAAAGCGTTCACGTTTGTACTAATGAGGTGCAAAAAGTAAAACAGGCCTAATTGAGACATAAGTTACGCTTTGTATCACGTTGTTATTGAGAATAAATTGGGTGATCATGCTGTAACAATAACGAGAGTAAAAAAAAAAACAAAAGAACACTTGTTTTCATCAGAACTATGAAAACAGGAAGTTTTACGCATCATGTGAAATTAAGTGAAGTGTTCTTAAGGTAGAATTTAGCAACAGCAATGGGGAATCAGTGGAAATTTCTCGTTCTCATCATTTGTTTCCTGCGGTTTTGTCAAGTGTCGCGCTCGGTCGGTTTTACAATTGACAATCAGCTTGTGATAATCGCGAACGGTAAGTGACAGCAATTGTTATCTAAAAAAACACCAAATAAAAAGTAAATAAAATATAACGATATTACACACATAACGCAGATTGCTACACGAGGATAGCCATCGGATCTAAACTGCCAGACGCGGATATCTTCTTCAGCGTCGCGGTCGGAAGCATTTCGGAATGTGAAGACGAATGTTCGAAACAAAGAAACTCTTGCAACGCGTTTGCTTTCGGGTATGAAACAAAATGAACATTTAATTTATCAAAAATCTAAACTGTCAAAAGAAATTTATATAAAAACTTATACACAAATAATTTAAAAAATTATATTTTTTTAAATCATACTTTTGCACTGATGTAGGATTGGCGTCAAAGGTAACGGAACATGCGCGCTAAGCACGAGAACGCCAAAATTCGAAGATCTACAATCTCACGCGGATTACGACGTTTACGTGAGAAGTCAACGTTCACCGCAATGCGAACCAGATCGGCTCTACAAAATGGGAAGCGGCATTATGAGACAGGAAAAAAGAAACGAGACAAGGCCAGTCACGAGATTCGGAAGCGGTCTTTGGAATCCGACAATGCCAAGTATGCTGTCATCTCCGAGGTACGTTTACTCGATTATTAATTGCAAACGGAGAACAATCCCGCCATTAATATTTCCATTGTTCGATCTTATCGCAACTGTGATAGATATTTCTGACGGAAATAAAAGAATGATTATATTCCATGAGAAATATTCGTACGTACGTATTTAAAAAAGACTTTTTACTGAACGTTTTTATTTTAGTAATTATCTTGATTGTCAAAATGTATGTAAATATATTATTCATATGTGATTGCTTTTCAACAAATAGCTCATGAAATATAAATATTTTAATTTAATTCTAACGGTTTTTTTATTTTTATTATAACTAAAATATAATATAAAAACGGACACAGTTACTTTGTATTTTTATGATTTTTTTTTTTTTCATGCAACGTTACACTTGAAGAACCATGAAAAGTATGATGCGTAACATCTCTGATGAACCTTTATACCAACAAGGATACACGCCATCTTTTGACGACGAACGCCGAATCTCTGATATCCTTAAAAACAGAAATCCGATGCCTGCCAACAATCCTTTCGGAACTAACAACGCAAAAATCGATAATCCATCGATATACTCAAACCGGAAATCAACCTTTGGTCAAAGGATACATTCAAATCCGAATCAAGGTCGTCCTGATTTTAGCGGATCGTCCTTTCGAAATCCTTTCACCGACCTCAATTACGTAAATTTTGGACCAACTACAGACAGCGATTTTCATTCCTATAAAGCTGTCACTGTGCATAACGGACCCTTTGAATTATTCTCACGACCTCTCTTTGTTTACGATACGATCTCGAAAAATCAATCTCCGTTGAACTTTGGATTCTGGACTGATCACGACTCAACGAAACATCGAAATCAAGAATTTTTTAATAACGCGGATAAAAATCAGGGAATTATCACGAGACCGAAGCAAAACGAGTTAATCACGGGAAATTATGATATTAGCAAAGTATCTAGTCCGAGCAGTTCTTCTTATAATTTTGAGACAACCAGTGCAAAAATTGCGAACAGTGATTTCAAAGACACTTCTAAAATATGGAATTCCGGATTGTCAACTGGATTTCGCGATTTTGGCGCAAGAATCACCGAGAAACCGAAATGTGAGTACACCTTTAATCTCTTTTAATCACTTTTTTACCGCTTATTTTTTTGCCAATAATTTTGTCAATATTGGCATATAATTGATTCGATTTCTTTTGTAAATATCGTTCAAATTAACTTGCGCGTGATGCATAAGCTTTCGGTGCAATTTTAGCACCTCGAGGAACGGAAACACAAATCTCCGTCTTTAACGAGGCGTACGCGAAAGACCGGAGACACAAATCTTCGAGCAATTGTCGCTGCAGCTACTTCGCGTATGATGCATATGTGAGACGCAACCTCAATTTTTTTTTTTTTTTTTGCAGCAATCATACGGTTGCATTATATGTGCTCGTGCTTATTGTGTTCCACAAGCTGATTATCACCCTCTTACGTAAAACGACATTGTTCCGTTACATTAATTTTTTCAAGCCGTAGAATCACTATTATTTAAGATTTCCACATTTTAAATCTATATATATAAATATAACATTGTGTATCTAGTTAACACAGCTCTAATGAGTCCACAACACATTTTCAGAAGCAAATATTTCTGTATGTACTTTTAGCTTATACGATGTTTTATCACAATGTTGTATTTTATTAAAAATAGAACGAGTGAAATAATTGCCGAAAAATTCTACCGTACAATGGCAACGCCGTAGATCGTTAATTCGTTATCCTGCGCCGTCAACTGGCTCAACCAGACGGTCGCTGTGTAACCAGCGTTTATCGAGCCATGCTCATCTGCAAACGACCGATTGACAAATGGCAACGGCATTGACACGGATTTTAAACTGTATGCGAATTAGCTCGCTATATCCATCGGCTTCCGGCCGCTCTTATCGCCGTAACTTTTGCATATCTTTTGCAGAAAATAACTCAATATAATCTCTCTATTTTTTCCTGTTATATATATATATATATATATATATATATGTTAAGAATTCCAGAAACTCAGTTAAATACTAATTTCACTTAAATACTCATTGAAATTGAAAGACACGTCTAAGATTCGAGAACTGGTGATTTTCTTGTGCAAAGTTTATCGTCCGAGCAACGACCCAGCTCTAAAGGAAACTCTCGATGACTTTTCGCGATTGTGCCACCACAAACACAGGGAATGACAGGTTGCACAAGGAAAAAAAATAAATGTCGAGACATTACAGGACGCCCGACTTCCGGCTCGCGTGATCTACGAGCATAATGCGCTTTTACTTTCGACAGTCCCTTATTTCTTCCAGCGCTTCAAATTAATTGCGCGCGCAACCTAACTGCTGTTATTTTGATCAAGGAATTGTCGCAATCGATTAGATCGATTGTGATTGCGACACAATTTTTTACGACAGAATAACATTCAAACGTTTGCTTTTCAAATAACTTTGAAGTTAAACAAACGCAACAGGCCGCGTAAATTAAATTTGACTGACTGATTCGAATCGCGGAAATACAACTTTACTAAAGTTATGGTGCGACATTAAGACCTAAGGCTGGTTGAAATAATTGAGCTAATTGTGACCCTGACGAATCTCGAAGGACGTGTGACGGCATATCCCTTCTAAAGTGATGTCATTTCTCTTTGTTATTCCTTGGCACAAAAGCTCTTTTAACGACGGAAAAATGCAAATGGTTCCAGCAGATGATTTCTAGGTAAAGATCTTTCGGCGAATAAATATTAATTTCGTCTGCGTTATTTGTTTAATCACACAGAAGAGATTCGTAAGGCGACAAAAAGAAATATTAAATAAACGATACGGATAGAGAAGATTGGAGAATAAGTAAATATTAATTCAATCAAAGAATAACACACAATAATATCTGAGATATTAAAATGAACCAAGCAACGTTATAACTAAGCAACAGACGATATATGTGCGTACGCCTGTTCGTAAGCTTCAATTCAAATTAAAGATTTACATCCTGCAATTACTTAAAACGAGACAAGTCATTCGTGAGTCAATTCTACATAATTGCACAAAGCACCGAATGGCGATGCTCGGCAAAAGAATGCAACGCTCGCGTGTCCGTGAGCAAAAGAAAAATATAATAGCAAGTAGAATCATTAATGATCATGTAACGTTGAAATCCCTCCCCCGACGTGTGAGTTCCTCCCACTATTCTCGCGGAAACGTTCACTTTTCTATAAAACGATGCGAGCTCGTAATTTCTCCGTTACTTTTTGCGCGATTTTCAGTTTGCGCCATTTTTTTTTTTTTCGTGCAAACGTCGTGCGGATCGTTAAATCGGTGGAAACTTGAATGCGAATATTTTCTCGGAAGACACCAAAAAAATGGCTACGCTTCGTCGCGGTTTGTGGCGTATCGCGAAAATAAATCGCCGCTCGAAGGAAAACGCGACAAATGCTTAGGAATAACGTGTTCGCGTGGCTTCTCTCGCGATCTCAACTCGAATAATATGTTTATTTCGGTGAATCGACGTCTCAATTGAAACGCGAAAATCATGTCACGACGACGATGGTTGTGGACCTTAGTATTGGCCGTAATTGCTCGGTGGGCCAAATGTTCGAACTCTATCATTATAGTGGACAATGAATGCTCGCGTAAGTTTTTTCTTTGCAAAAATAAATCAGTGTGCTCAGAGAAAGTGCATTGAAATTTCTCTTTGCAGCGTGTTACAGAAGACTCCTATCTGGCAAGAAGAGTCTGGAACTGCACGTCAGACGCGCCGTCGAGTGCGACAGAATCGACGACTGCCATCGTGCTTGTGATTACGAGAAACTTTTTGTTTGTGAAGGTTTCAATTACAGGTAATGAATTTTTCACAGAAAGAATTCACAGAGAAAAATGTGTATAAAATTAAAACAAAATTCACACATATATTTACAATATTTTAATTGTATGTTGTTGTTAAATTTTTCGCGCGTAAAATGGGAATTTATATATTGCGTTTCAAGATCTATCGCAGAATGACATAATTACGAATTTTTATTAGAAAGAAACATAACGCACAAAGCGCCAAAAATAATAAATAAAAGATAACGTGTGCGCAACTGTTAACAATGATTAATTCACGCTTGGAATTTTTCAATGATTTTACGCATTTCTATATCACGCGTGCGTATATATCTGGGGTACCAATCATCAAACGCACACGCAAAATACAATACGTACAATATGCATGACCCACCGTGCGATTGCATCACGAACAATTTGATCGCACCACAATCTGTGACACGCTTCTCCGCCGAGGAGAACTATCACGCACACGCGTTGGAAAAGTTGCCACTGTGTTTTCCAGCATCCAATTAACATACTTAAAACACCGCGTTATAATAGTTAATAGTAATAGTAATAACAACAATTTGACAATTATAATATACAAACAGATTAAAAGTGCAAAATTAAGATAAAGAATCCATCTGAATATTGTCATTCCGCGCGATAGACGCTACGGACATGGAACAAGAGGGATGTGCGAGTTGACATCAATACCTTTTTCTCGTATGGATTTTCATCGAGATTTTATAGCGGATCCCCAATGCGATTACTACGAGAAAGATCCGAATTGCGCGGCAAACGCGCCTGAAACACGACCATCCTGGTGGAATCAGCCGTCTAGACCCACTCAATTATACGGTCCACCTTATTCGATCAATAGAAGACCAGATACGAGGTACGGCACAAGCAAACCTTCATTTAAAATTTCTACGAAAATTTTTTATCTTATTTTACGTTTAATATCACTTCCCGCGTATATGAGTTAAATTCCTAAGAAACGCAGTTGTTCACGTCGAATTTGTTTGTGAAAAAAAGGCGATTGTAATTAAACGACGCGACGGATATGTTTGTTTCCGGGAAAAACAATTCAGCAATTTGTTTTCATTTGTACGATCACTAGAGCGTGAATTCTGTTTTTTTATCTACTGTTCACAAATGGATTAAAATGTCAATTTTAATATTTTCACACATATTTAATATCTATACAAATTTTTGGCATAAGACCCTACGCTCCGGATTTACATCCTTCGAACGAAATACCACGGCCTCTGGATTACGATCGTCGGCCCTTAAAAGAAATTCCGCGACCCTCGGATTACGATCGACGTCCTACGAACGAGATTCCGCGGCCATTGGATTACGATCACAGACCTGTAAATCACGATCGACGACCATCCACAGTTTACGGACACCACACACTGTACGACGATGCGTTTAATCGACGAGGTTATCCTCAAGATTCGTTTCAAGATAGATATCCGTCGGCAAGACCAGAAGATCGATTCAGCTACAGTGGTCGATTTCCACCTAGACGGCCTATCGACGACGATTTTTATAACAGAAATCTGCCATGGGCGACGCCGCCAAAATATCCGAACAGAAGAATCGGCTATGGACCTGCTCACGACATAGGTATATCGACAAATCACATCAACAAATAAAACTTTGTTACCAAAACATTTTACATCAACGAAATCGAGCTATTATTTACACATACGTATCCGTTACATCGCAATGTAGGAACAAACGAAGTCGGTTCATATTTGCCAGATCATCGAAGAGATCAAAATAATTGGGACTCTTACGGCGTTTACGGCGGGTCTTACGGTTATGATACGAACTACGTGGGAAAATTCGACGTACCAAAATATTATCCGAAATCGCAGCCTAAATCACCGCATCCTTACGAGAACGATCATTTCTATGGAGAATTTTACAATTACGGCGGTGCTTTCGGTTACGGTGACAGTTACATACCGGCCAATCAGGATACGCTCTACAGCGGAAGTGGAAAAGTCGAGGAATGCTCTGTCAGAGCCGGCGCGGGCTTCAGACTCAGCAGAGGCGTCGTTCGAAAGACGTACCTGACACCAAATTTGGATCAATGCGAGAGTCTGTGCATTAACGAAAAGAATTTCATTTGCATGAGCTTCAGTTACAGGTAAACTTCAATAATAGAAATAAAACATAAACAATTAAATTCTATATAATTGTGTGCTTCTACCGCGTTATAAGTACATTCAATAAAATTCTATGGAACTTACGATAAAGTTGGAACATTTACTAATTTAAATTACACTAATTAGTTTGGATATTAATTTTTACAGATATAATGTAGCGCCCACAGATCCCACGGACAATTGTCTTCTCAGCAACGTTTCGTACAAAGATTTGAATTTCTACAATGATCTCGAACCAGATCGCGATTACGATATTTACGCTATGATTGCTTCGAGAACTTGCGGCACGAGGAGAGAATCGAGCGCACATCCTCCGGATGGTATAGACGATTTAATCGCTTTTTTCTAATTGAATGATTGAATTTCTAATTATCTTCAATACAAATGCAATTTAGTTGAAATCAACTTCTAATGTATTATTTTTTACCCGTTCCCAAACGTTTACTTAAAAAGTAACTTTCAGCGAATGTTATTTATTTATTGCGACGAGTAGCGCGTTGCACTACTGCCCCGATTACGTTACCGTATCTCGCGCGTTCCGCTTTGTGTTTCCGGTAACAACTAAAATCGACAGACAACGACTCGTCTCTGTCTCTCCTTTTTTTCCCTGTTTTATTCAATAAGATTCGCAAGAGTCACGAGAAGTTTTTTTTATAAACTTTTTTAGAGTGTTTTTGGAGAGTCAGAAGCGGATACGGAATGCCAACGGATGTTGTTAAAAAATCAATGACAGTCGATAATTTAGGAGATTGTCAGGTAGAATGCACGATAGCGCAAGACTTTACGTGTAGAAGTTTTGCGTTCAAGTAAGTTTCACATTATTCGGACACTAATATTTCATAGAAAACAATAAAACGATAATAAAGACAAGTTTAACTGAGATTCTCTTAAAACTCTATCATAAATTGCGAAATATTTCAGATACAGATTAGATCAAGGACGATCGGATGTTCCAATTAATTGTTATTTGAGTGATTGGCCGTCGCAAGATATTAATCCTGTCAATATGCCGGACATGGACGGCGCAGAATTATACGAAAGGGGTAGTTTCGGCAGAGGATGCGAACCTTATAGCGTACCATTCTTTAACATGGAACGATTCAACGGCAAGCAGTCTTCACAAGGAGACGATGGTACTTACGAGCAAGAAATATAAATTTTTGTTGTATAAAATGTATCATTGAACACAATTGTTTTTTTTTGCAGTATGCTATTCTGGATATAACAAGCCGTGCAAGTTGACACCGTATGCCGTGCTCTTGGCGACATATGTGAATTCTGAACAAGACTGTCGGCAGAAATGTTCAAGAATGCGACAAACTGATTCTATTCCTTGCATGTCTTATAGTTACAAGTAAGTGCATAGACAATTTTGTTGGATTTAAACAAATTTATACGTACTTTTTAAAAATATTTTTAACACATTGAAGCCGATTTGTGTGACTAATAAAATTTAAAAAACTTCTATTAACTTTCTTTTTCTATCAACGATTGTTAACTTTTTCAACTTCCTTCGGTCTCCAGACTTACCACACACGGCAAAGAAGAGAACTGTTTGCTAAGTGATGTACCTATAAGAGATCTGCGTCCAGGCTTGGATTACATCTATGACAACAATCACGTTCTTTTCGCGTGGAAAGATCTTGATCCTTACTGCGTGATTACTGGTTATTCTGTCGACGACGATCACGTGTTTGGAGGACCGAGCCCATCAAGACCGTTACTTCCGGGTCCATCGCGACCCGACTTTACTCTAGGAGGAACTGATTATCCGGGCGTAAGACCCGAAAGTACTTATCCAGATCCAAGACCTTTCTTTATGATACCAAAACCAGGCGGTCATCATCACGGCGTGAGACCGTTTAATCCGGATAAGCCTGATCCTGTCGGATCATATCGTCCTGAGGGAGGATACGGTGGTCACGACGATAAGTTTGGATACGGTAATCGTCCCGGTGGATTCGATCATGGATCTAATCGTGAGTGGATCTTTTGTAATATACTTTTTACAATTGAGCAATCTTGTAAGAAGATGGAACAGGATATAGTAGGATAGATACGAGCCAAAACAAGTGTTTTGAACAAGTTTGTTTTGAACCAAAACTGTTTTGGCTCGCATTTATCTCTATATATTTCTGTTCTATATTTTTCACATTTACAACTAAAACACGGATTTTCTTTGGATCATCTAGCGGATGAACACTCGATCTTTCGCTATTACACAGTAAACGGTTATCCGTGCAAGAAAGGCACGAAGTGCGAGAGAAATAAAATTGCCGGATTTTGGGTCTGCGAGACCGAAGGAGGCGATTACGGCAGTTGGGACTATTGCTGTGCTCCGACTCATAATTGCGGCTTCTCACAAGGATATCATTATCCATGGTATATTATTTAGATTTTCTCTCTGCGTACACATACATTTTCTTTAAATCCATATTTTTATGTGCTTATTTGATTGTAAAGGAACTATAAATGTGACAAGATTTTAAAACACCAATCTCGCATGCAGTTCTGTCCTCACATGTGTTCCTTTCTACAATCAGCAATGGACAATATTATAAAAACAACTTTGTTCAAGGTGCTACGTTGGATCGTCGGAGGAACAATGGCGTCCTTGCAGCGAGAAGTATTTCCCTTATCTTCCGAGTCCGCGACCAATTAGGCCGCCTACGATCGGTGACGATCGACACGATCGTCCGCGTGATCCCGGTTACTACGGTAGACACTGGCCAATCACATATCTGCATCGAGAACCGCCGCCGAATTGTACAGATTCACTCGCGTCCGCTGACAACAGCGGAAATCGTCATTCAAATGAGACGACACCGAGCACGATGGAGACGGCTAGTACGACAATCAAGAGCGACGAAAACAATACCACGATTGCGAATAGAACGCGCCGACGATGGCTGCGAGTACGCAAAACAACCAACGACACGCGAAACAATCGTCACGCAATAGTTATGCGCAAGATCGACGGTCAAATCGCGGTAAACAACGTGCGAAATCGTGACATTCAAGCAAATCGCGAGCGCGCTGCAAAAATTGAACGAGTGTCGAAGCCGAAAAGCTCCGAGATTTTTGCCGCGCTGACTGTCGCACCACTCGCAGCAAAAACCAACACCATCGCCGGCGTTCTCGATGGAAAAAACAGCGACGACGATATGATAAGAGTGCCTTTGATTGCGTCAAATAATTAACTGCCAGACATTAGAGCTTAGATCCGCAGCGATCTCAAATATTTTAATAGTCGTCATGGCCATTAGGAAAGAAAAATATAATATTTTAATTATCAACATATCAAACTAAATACTTGAAATTTACAACTAAGAAAGAGAGATAAAGAAAGAAGTGAGGAGAGTAGACAAGAAATATATCTTAAAATAAGATAAATAAATGATAATGCCAATGATGTGTTTTTGTTTGCAAAAAAAATATAACTGCGTCTAATTTTTGCCGAATAAAAATGATGAAGAAGTTAACACCCAAATAACGACTTGTTATATTGCAATTTAACTCACACCTTCAATCAAGTTTTAACATAATAAATCATCAAGTTTACATAATAAAGAATTAAAAATATTATATAAATATGTTGTTTATTTATTTAAATATTAGAAAAATATTAGATTAAGTACTAAATACACAATTTAATTACAAATGTACAGTGATGTGTCAATTTGAAATTATGACTGGATTTCGATATTTACTGCCAGTAGTAAAAAACTATACGTTACACATGTTCTATAGATTTCCAGTACTGGAAATGAACATTGAAATGCAGTCTATATCGTTAAAGCTGCGTTCTGTTTCACACGCATGTGCGCGCATTTATCTATATTATACGTTACGTGTACTATAGATAGATGCGCGCATATGCATGAAACGAAACGCAGCCTGAGTCTCTTCAGAAAGAAGCCTGAAGTCTCTTCAGGCTTCTCTCTGATCTCTTAATCGGCGCCATCTGATGAGCGACTGAAGAAGATTCGTTTCAATGACGGATTATACGAAATCACGAAAGGGTATCTTTATATAGAAATTCGAAAACTTAAATGATAACTCGATCTTACAGAAATATGTTTTATAAGTTCACTAGATATTAAAAATAATAATATGAACTCTGTCTTTTTAAATTTTTTTTATTCCTAATTTTCCGCAACTATAAGTTCAGAATTCAATTTGCACAAGGACTTTTAAAATAACTTTGATCAGTAACGTCACGTGATTACGTTAATAGTATCAGCTGATGATTCAGTCAGCTGACTCTGGATGACATGTCAAGATGAGATAATGCCAGTGCAACTTTTCTTTTCGTCCTTGTGTATCGATACATTACGTGCCATTCATACACGTTTACTACCAGTTATATCTTACAATAAGTTGTGGCAAGAGTCAGCGACACAGTCGCGAGTGAATAACGTCATGTCACAGAACACTTACACCGTTGACATAAGAGGTAAATCAATACAATATATTAATGTTGTCTACTATTTTTTACCATATATGTATAGTTGCTTAATCGACATAATGTGCCATAGATATGCGAATAAAATACAAAGATAAAAGTGAAACTTTCACAGAAGATCATTTAGCCAGCAAAGAACCGATCGGACAATTCAAAGCATGGTTCGAAGTGGCTTGCAACACTCCACAAATTTTAGAACCTAATGCGGTTCTTCTCGGAACTTCAACAAAGTAATATTTTCTTGAGAATTTTTTCTAGAATTATTAAAAGAATTTACGTATAAATATATATTAGAAATATTAGAATAATTTTGTAAAAAAATTAGAAAATTAATACGCACACTCGCTTATATTTTTACTGAAAGCAAACTGTATGCAATACCATGTTTTTTGTAACTTTTGTATTCTTCCTCGTGAAATGTTATAATAAGAGAGAAGTGGCCAATACGAGGCAAAAACCAGAGGCAAACCGCGCGGTGGCCGTCGCGTTAGTTATTAGTTCGCGTTGTTTTTCGAGATGTCATCCCCGTTAGTATTATCTTTTGTTAGCGGCTATACACGGCTGATGGACAGAGTTCTTCCTATATCTATGAATTTTGAGTGAGTTTTTCAAACCCTGTATTTCGCGTTATGCGACAGTTCCCTACTTTGTTAGAATGTATAAGTAATTTACATAATTATTGTATTTAGATACTGAAGAAGACCCAAATTTAGAGTCAAAACGTTTGTTAATAATTTTTTCAAATAAAAAAGTTTATCGACCCAAAGATCTGGTTTTTGTCTTATATTGGCCACTTTCCTCCCATTGTTTTTTTTTACAAATATAATTATAACTTTCTCCAATTGTTTAATAATTAGTAAAACAGAATTGCGAAAGGAAGAGAACTAAAACGCTCGTTAATGAGTCAAAACAATAATGCAAATAATTGTCTTTATGCTTATCGAACTTACGTAATTTTAAAATCATTTCAGAGATGGTGTGCCATCTGTGCGTGCGGTATTGCTAAAAACTTTTGGCACAGAAGGTTTCAAATTTTTCACGAATTACAATAGCAGAAAAGGTCGCGAAATTGTAAGTTTGGACTAACTTATATTGTCACGTGAAACGTATAGAAACGTATTTCATTGTTTGACGTATTTTTAGGCTGAAAATCCACATGTCGCGATGACTTTTTACTGGGAACCTCTTAACCGAAGTGTATGAAATGCTTTTAACAACATGCTTTAGTAACACTAAATTTTATCACAAATTATAAATTGCAAAACTTTTACACTAGCTTTTATTTCTTATGGCAAAAATTGTTTTGTTGTAACATAATTTTATTATATTATCAAGTGTTTGTGTAGTTTATTATCAATTATTAAGTATTGTGTAGTATATTATCACAATTACTTATTGTATTATCAATTATCTTAGGTTCGTATAGAAGGTGTTGCACAAAAAACATCAACGGAAGACTCGGATCGGTATTTTCAAATGCGGCCATATCAAAGTCAAATCGGCTCTATGTCCAGTGAGCAGAGTACCGTGATTGCTAGTAGAGAGACTCTTATTGTGAAAGAAAAAGAATTACTTACGAAATTTCCGGAAGGTCAAGTTAAAAGACCTGATCATTGGTAAGTAATCTTGAAATCGTATACTTGAAATTTTTAATTATTATTATTATTTTAAATTATTACTATGATATTAAAATATATCTTTTGCCGCGCACGTGCTAAAAAAAATATAAGATACATATAAAAATGAAAACAAAAAAAATACCAGAGTTGCATTTATATACAATATCTGTTTCAGAAATAAGTGGTCAAATTTTATTGTATTCTACTCTGCCTAAAGATGAAAAAAGATCACATAAATTTAAGTTCGGAAACTCTTCCTTTTCGCGGTATAAACGTTTCTTGTTTATAAGATGTATAATATTTTAGAAATGCTTGTAACTTAAAGAAATTGCTAAAAATGATTTCCTGCGACATAAGACTTTAATAACAAGGTGACTTGCTCGCAATAATTATTTAAAAAAAAGTGTTGACAGTTTTTGTAATTCTACGTGTGATATCTATCCAAAACTTCAAAAAAGCATTTAAATCTCGAAAAGGAAGAGTTGCCAAAATTGTTTATATAACCTTTTTTTATCTTTAGAGAAAGTAGAATACAACCAAAATTTGGCTATCTATTTCTGAAGCACCCTGTATACATTCTGCTGTTTCTAGATATAAACATTTATCTGTACAAAGTGTAATTTAATCATGTATATTTATACTTTAGGGGCGGATATCTTGTTGTGCCACACACTATAGAATTTTGGCAAGGTCAGAGTGATCGTCTTCACGACAGAATTCGCTTTAGACGCCCAAAATCGGACGAGAAAATAGACAACATTCTCGTGCATCAAGGAGAAGATGGATGGATTTACGAAAGACTCTCGCCATAAAACAATTTGCAATCTTTATTGACAAAAAGCGATTGTGTCTGTGTGTGATTAATAATTGTTATATTGAAAAAAAAATATTTTATTCTAGAATATTGCTGCATCATTCCAAGTTGATATCTCGTACTCCTTCAAAGACAATAATGTTTATTCGATTTACATTATCTCTTTAATAAACCTTTCTTGTGAGTTTTATAATTTCTCTGTTTACTCCTGAAATTTGCAAAAATGTTATGTCATCAAGATAAAAAATATAATTAGAGTTAATTTACCATCTTCACTTTTCCAGACAGATTTAACGTCAAAGAACCCATCTTTCAACACGAGATCCTCAAATTGTCTCATCCCACCACCCACACCAAAATAATAGGTTTTTCCGGCGACAAATCTAACAGAAGTCGATGTTTTAGTTACTTATTGAAGCCACTTATTTAAAAAAATGAAGAATCTGCGCAATATAAATATACTCACATAGCGCCATTAATTTTTAATCTTTGTTTAAAAACATTGTACAGTTTTTTATGATTATTTGGATTGTAAATTGTCTCGCTTGTAAAGATATAATCGTATTTTCTACTCTCGTCATTATCAAATAATGTTACGAGAGAAGTCCAGTCTCCAGCATAAAATTCGCATTTTGTAAATACATTTGTATGATTATCAAAATTTAATATTACGTTTGGGATGGTCACAGATCTTAGTACTTCGGCGTTCTATAAAAATTATTTTGTTGATCTCACAAATATCGCGTTTTTCATTAGATATAAATCACACCTACGTAATCTTGGAAATGAACTGCAGAATCGTTGAGAAGAGCGACAATGCCAATCACTCCAGCACCACATCCCAAATCCATGACCAGTTTATCTTTCAAGTCGATTTTCTCTTGCAATATGTATCGGCTCAAATCAAATGTGCACTCCCAAATTTTTAATCCACCTTAAATAGTTTTTGACGTATTACTGAAGATTTTAGTTATTTGAATAAACTATTTGTCAAACTTTTTTTTCGATTTTCATTTTTATCAAGAATCACCCTCATATTTCGCTGGAACAAGATCGGAATGTTGTGACTCGGCTTCAACAATATTCTGATAGTTTTGCTTAGTTAAATCTTCCAACACTTTATCGGAGCGAATTAATCCTAGATTGTAATGAGAAAAGATTTTTGTTTCTATATAAGAATCGGTTTTATATGTTGCTTGGATTTGTTCGGGTGTTATTTCGATTTTGGTAGCAGAAATCCATTCCAGTTCATCTTTCTTCTGCTCTAAAATTGTTTTAATAATTAAACTTTCTTTATGTGCATAATAAAAGTTCAAAAATTTGTACACTGTGTGTACTCTTAGTTAAATTTTTGCGGGAAAACAATTTGATGCTCCGTAACCTCGAATGTAACAAACACAAAGTTTGAATCATTCAAAAACTTTTTTATCTATAATTACTCATACCTTCGTTAGTGTTGATTGTGTCTTTAGCAAATCCAAATTTGAACATTGTTATAAAATTAAAAATCTACACATTTTTCTGTTAAAGCAGACAGACAAGTCGCTCGTGATCACGTAAGCTGTGTTCCAGAATTGCTGCCAGCACGCTGCCAGTACTAAAATTGTATGGTATATGTGACGCAAACTATAGATCTTTAGCGCAGTGAATTTTGGAACACAGCCGTAGTTGCCAATGGTTACGTTAAGAAAAGTCAACGGTTGAAAGATCATCACTTATGATAGGACTATTCTTCAAAATCTAAGACGGTCCCAAACATATGATCCAATCAGAAGTGATTATCTCTCAACCGTTGTGCAACTGTTGAGTTGTCTGAACGCACCCAATGTGCACCATCCATGGACATAAGGGGCGCTTTCCAGCTACGTATCATAATGTCTGTTCGTTTTACCCGAACTGGCCGCTCCAGGTCGCTCCAGGTCAGAGCCCATCCTCTTTACTCTACGTTGGAAAAAGAAGGATAAACTCTGACCCAGAGCGACCCAGAGCGACCCAGAGCGACCAGTTCAGGCAAAACGAACAGACCTATAGAGAAGCTTGAGAGCGGCCACGGCCATAAGAATTTCTGCGATAGCTTTTTGTGGACATAATTCTATTCCGTGCTATGAGAACACCGACGTGGTGGGGATAAGCATACAAGCGAGACCGTTGTCCGTGTGGGCTTCTTCTTCTTTGCACTTATGGCACCGTGCCCCTTTAACTGTTTAGGCACCGGCCAGTCTTTGCTGTCCGTGTGGGCTCGTGGAAGAATGCAGACCAGAGAGAAACCTGAGAGCGGCCAGGCCCATAAGAAACTGTGTAATTCCTTTTCCACTCTGTAAGCCAGCGCACATGTCCACAGGTGGTGCACATTGGCAACTACATAGTCCAGGTTTCGAGTCGACACTTGACTCTAGCCGCTCTTCGCAGTTACTCTGCTCAAATACAAAACTATAAGAATAAAAAAAAAGTAAACACGGAAAGAAATAAATAATATAATAAACACTAAAGAAGATAATATACTAAACAAAGTTAAGGTCTATTATTTTTCGCGAAATAATCCCGGAACGCTAGAGCTTTGCAAGTTGTGGCGCAATTCAAGCGTCAATTTCGACGCAAACAAACCAAACAAAATTGTCATTTACTAAAATTTAAAACATCGAAAACAAGTAATTTCCAAAAACTAACAAATATGTTATGTAAAATCATGTTATATTGATATAATGTTCAAAACTTTTATTTTTAAAACCGGCAAAACTAATAATTTTCTCATTTCATTCTTTTACTTTTCACGGAAAAATTTGAGAATAACTGTTATCAATTCTTATTGTTAAAAAAAATTTATATTACTTCAACTTGCATTTGTGTACCTTTATTATGTATATGTATCAATATCTTTTAAACAACGAAATATATTACACTTGCATGTTCGCTATTTCAAACTTTGAAAAACCTAACACGATCAGACGGAAGCGAACCACCAAAATTATTACCTTATACATATATGATATATCAAGCAAAATATCCGATCTATACAACCTAAGTAACCTGTTTTCATAGACATAAAGTATATGTATACTTAAAGTATAACCATAGCCATAGATATCTACTTCTTTCACGCACATAACAGAGCGAATGCGCAGATGCACATAAGCGTACGTGTATGTAAAACCCGTTCTACATTGATCGCAAGCGCTAACGCAAGGGATAGATCTCGTAGAATTGACCAATCACGCTGGTCGATTGGCTGATTTGATCAATACGATTAGTCAATTCTACCAGACCTGTTCCTTGCATTTGCGTTTGCGCTGGCGATCAATGTAGAACAGGCTTAATAGCTATTCTACCCTGTAAGTCAGCGCAATGTCCACAAGTGGTGCACATTGGCAACTACGTAGCCATATCCACGAACGACTTGTCGGTGCGTACACTATGTCCAAACATCAACATGGTTCTATTCCGTGCTATGTGCACGAGTCCAAGTGTCAAATCGACACCTGACCCTAGCCGCTCTCTGCAGTCTTCTCTCTGCTGAAATACAAAATCATAAAACTCAAAAAAAAAGTAAACACGAAAAAATATAGATAATATAATAAACACAAAAAGAAAATAGATAACATAATAAATATAAAAAAATAGATACTATACTAGACACGAAAAAAATAGATATAATAAACACTAAAAATAATAAACAAAGTAAAGGTCTATTATCTTTCGCAAAATAATGACGATATTCTAAAGCTTTGCAATTTCTGGCGCAATTCAAGCGTCAATTTTGACGCACACAAAGTAAACAAAACTGTCGCTTTAATGGAATTTGAAAAATCAAGAACATGTGATTTTCACAAACAACTAATACGTTACAATACGGTACACTCATTTTTTATCGATATAACATAATGTTCAAACCTACAATTTTACAATCACCAAACATAATAACTTTCCTATTTCTTTCTTACTTTTCAATGAAAACTTTGAGACTAACTGTTATAAAATCTTATTGTAAAACAACATTTATATTACTTCACCTTGCATTTCCAGTGTGTGTATCTTTATTACATATATAAAACTACCTTTTAAACCACGAATTTTATTAAACTTGTATGCTCGATATTTCGAAATTTGTAAAATCGACCGTTACAAAGAAAGCGAACAAACAGAATATATCATCATGAATATGTGACTGATATGTCACGTAACATATCCGATCCATAACACCTAAGTAAACTGCTTTTTAAATAGATACTTCTTTTATGCACACAATAGAACGAATGCGAAATTACACATGAGCGTACGTATATGTAATACTTGTACACGCATGCGAATAGTGCACGACCGACTAAAACTTACTACATCCACCACAATCGTGCATAAAAAGCCCGTTCTACATTGATCGCAAGCGCGAACGCAAGGTATAGATCTCGTAGAATTGACCAATCACGCTGGTCGATTGGCTGATTTGATCAATACAATTACTCAATTCTACCAGACCTGTTCCTTGCGTTCGCGCTTGCGATCAATGTAGAACAGGCTAAATGCATGCATGCACGCACTGCACATATGCTTCTGCTGCAACACATATACTTATACAACCTTCACACGTGAATAAAACGCACGCAATTTTTTTTTTTTTTTTTTTTACGAGGAAAAATGCCCGCGCACACCCTGATCTCTTCTGAGGGATTACCATATCCCAGAAAAAAGATCAGGGTAGTGTGGGAATCGAACCCACTAAAAAACCTCGGAAATCGCACGCAAAAAAGAATCGAACGCAAAGGGAAATCGCACGCATATGGGAATCGCACGCAAGTAGGAATCGCTCGCAAAGGGAATCGAACGCATAGAAAAATCGCTCGCATATGGGAATCGCACGCAAGTAAAAATCGCTCGCAAAAGGGAATCGCACGCATAGAAAAATCGCTCGCATATGGGAATCGCACGTAACTAGGAATCGCTCCCAAAAGGGAATCGCACGCAAGTAGGAATCGCTCGCAAAAGGGAATCGCACGCAAATGGGAATCGCACGCATATGGAAATCGCACGTAACTAGGAATCGCTCGCAAAAAGAAATCGCACGCAAATAGGAATCGCACGCATAGAAAAATCGCTCGCATATGGTAATCGCACATAACTAGGAATCGCTCCCAAAAGGGAATCGCACGCAAGTAGGAATCGCTCGCAAAAGGGAATCGCACGCAAATGGGAATCGCACGCATAGAATAATCGCTCGCATATAAGAATCGCAGGCATAGAAAAATCGCTTGCATATGAAAATCGCACGCAAGTAGGAATCGCTCGCAAAAGGGAATCGCACGCATAGAAAAATCGCTCGCATATGGGAATCGCACGCAAGTAGGAATCGCTCGCAAAAGGGAA